>NC_081835.1:6950000-7112500 GCF_030867095.1 Alligator mississippiensis | reverse complement strand
ATAAGGGTTTTTGTTTTTTGCAAGCTCCATTTTCTCAAGTTGCTCTGAACCTTAGGCACTGAGTATGGGCAAAGGAGGGTAAAAATCAGTTGTGTTTAATCCATACACCCTTGATTTCCATGACAGATCTCTCTTGAGTGTTAGCAGATCAACAGATGGTGAATTTTGAGTGTGCTAGGGGAGCCCAATGATTAGGGACCCAGTGGGGGTCACTGTCTGCCCTATGTGAGCATTGAGCAAATTAGTGACAGAGGGCACGCTTGTGTTCTCGTAAGCGCTGGAGGCCAGCTCCATGTGTTCCCAGATTTTGGTCCTGCTTTGCTTTCCCGTAGACTCAGCATTGAGCCCTTACACTCATTCACATAATGGAAATAGCTTCATTTCCACAAGATCTCACTGCTGACCGTGTATCTACATCCTCTGTAGAGGATGAGTGTCCAATGGTTTGGGTGCTGGTCTGAGACTTGACAGACTTTAGCTTTGGTTCCCAGCTCTGTGACAAACTCCCTGTGTGATTTTGGGCGAGTTATTTAGTTTCTTTGGGCCTTAGTTGCTTATCATCACTAAAAGGTGGGGGAATGGAGACCACAGGGATGATATGAGGATAAAAGCATTACAGATGATGATGGGCACCTATACGCGTGCATTGAGGCTGCTCCGACATGCTGTAATTATAGCGTGTCAGAACAGACTCAATTAATCGAGTCTGCCGAAGCGCGGTAATTACTGCGTTCCAGCAGACTCCCGTGTCACGTGCATCAGTGTCCCCGTACTGAAAAATGGGGGCGCTTCAACTCAAGCTCACTCGATGAGTGCCCCCACTGCCATTTTTCAGCATGGGGATGCTGATACACGTGACGCTCCAAGCGCTTTAATTAAAGCGGTTCTCAGAGCTGCTCTGATTCGAGCCCCGTCCGCCTCCCCACCTCCTGGAGCACTTGTATAAACACCCAGTGCACTTGCACACTGTCAGAAGTGGGCTAGATCACTTCTTAGCAGCTGTACAGCAGTGAGTTTTGCTCATCATTTTAACATACTTAATGTATTTTCGGATTTAATGCACACGACATTGTTTACCCTTTAGCAGTTGCATGTTTAACATGGTTTTGTTATCCTAGATGTTCTGTTATGATTTGGCACCGAGAGCTTTCATTCCTTTATCAGCTCTATTTCCTTTGCAGTTGTTCATTTAATTGTGCTCCTCTGTGTATTTTGCAAAGCAAGATGCACTCGTTACAGCTCGCAGGCCTCCCTCCAAGGTTTCGATGGCATGGTAACCTGTGTCAGTGCCATTCTTGTAAGTATTACTCAGTGGGACGTTGGAGCATTTTATTTTATTTTGTCGAAGGAGGGGAGGCAGCGTTAGGAAAATTCTTGCCTGACCTAAGAAGTTTCCAGAAGTTCTTTACTCTAGCTATTTTCTGTTTTAAAGCTTTGTTTAAGCATTCCAGCCAGAAGACGGCTGGAATATGCGGCTGCAACGCGGAGCAAAGTACGTAGTCTGCTTTGTTATCCTTATTGTTCTGTTAGGACTTGTACAAACAATTTTAATCTCAAAATAAGAGCTCGCTTGGTCTCTGTCTTCAGTTTTCAACAGTCCCATCCAATGCATGTTATCTTCCCCTCTTGTACAGCCTGAGACAGAATTTTTTCCCCTTCTCAAATTCTCTGTCCCGTCGGAAGCCGCACGCACCAGCTGCGCGGCGTCCAGGAGTGAGAACATCTGCATGGCCATGCACCTGCATGTGGACGGAGATGTTCGAGCAGTGCATTGAAATGCAGATTTCAGACACAAGCACAAGAGCCCTGTAGTTCTGACCATATAAGGAGCAAGCTAGCTTTCGCACTGCCTGTGCCTGCTGCTTGGGACTCGGCAGCAGGGAGACAATTTCCCTAAGCATGGACCAGCCTTCGCTTGGCTGCGTGGGGTCAAACCCCTCCAGTTGGAGGACTGGGCTCATTTGCTTTTCGGGATTTTTTCCCCTAAGAGGTCCAAGAGCCACAACCACCGTTTCAGATGAGATTTCTTTGCCCTGTCCTGTTCTTTTTTTGCACAGCTCAGGCACTGCAAAAACCACTGGGTGCCCACATAACTCCGTCTTCTGCTTCCCTTCCTCCTGCTTCCTCTGTAGGGAGCCTAGCAAGGCCACTTGCGGTCTGCAGCTGATGCATGGTCCTGATAGGATCCTTGTTAGTGGATGGAAGTTAGATCAGCCCCAAGGCTGCTCTGCCCCAGGCTGGAACCAGTAAGTGGCACCAAGCAGCGGGAGAGCTGCTGAGCAGCCTCCCCGAGAGCCCTTGTGGCTGGAGCTGATGGCCTTTAGGCTTCAGGCTGGACATGTTGCAGGAGGTAGTTCCCTTGAATCGGATTGAGAGCTACCTCTGCAGAGTCCCTCCCTCCTTGCTGCTTCTGCTGCCAGTGAGGCTTTCAGTGCCCTGCTATGAAGATTTTCTTCTCTAAGTCCTCACGTGTTGGAAGAAGGGAAGGCAAGAGCTGATGGGTTTCAGAGGAGCCCCCCAGATCTGTAGGTGCATTGCACACGCAGCCCTCACAGTTGTCCTCGCATTTGCAGACATCAGGCAGGTTGTGCATGCGCTTTTTTGCATGTGCAACTGAGAGAATTGGGTCTTTTCTTTAAAAAAAAAGAAAAAAAAAGTGTGTACCAAAACTTAAGAATTTGTAACATATGGGAAATACATGCCAACTGCCAGAAAGAATTCATGTCTGAATGATTTTCCTTGTAGACTTCGATGCTGACTCTGAGACAGAGGAAGTTTTATTAGATGATTTTGCTCTGGGCGCAGGACTTTCGCAAGGACATTTGTTATTTCTCCATGCCTGTTGCCCGAGCGGCAACCCGATAGCCAGGGCCCTGGCTTAGGATAAGGCAGCAGGACTGTCTCCTTTCCCCCAGAAGTTAAGCTAAGGCTTCTCATTGCTCACTGCAGGCTTGGCTCTGCTGAGAGGGGTTGGATGCTTGTAGCCGTGTGCGAGCGCTCAGCATTTCCTCTAGTCTCCCTCTTGCTCACAAGTCAGTGGGGAGAATTTTTTTTTTAATAGGACAGTGCATTTTTCCTTCATTTTTCCACAACAGATCTACTACAGACTTTTTGCTCTGTTCTTCATGCAAACATCAACTCCTGTAAGCTAGTGATTCTCAACCAGGGTGCTGCCTTGAGATCTCTTCAGGGGTGCCACACAATGCTAGCGGTATTAGGCGGGCGAACACGATTCACAAGATAAACCCAGAGATTTCAGGTAGGAATCTAGAGCGAGAGCGTTAAAAACCTCCTGGCCTGCTGTGGACTTCCTGAGTTCTTTGCAACAGAAAAATTGCTCTATTCAATTTCTGGAGTAAAAAATGAGCGGGGACTACGAGGTGGCATTTTCCTAGGGCTGCGGTGAGTCTAACAAGGGGTACCCCAAGACTGAAAAGGTTGAGGATCCCTGGTATAAGCATATAAGAGTGCCTGCTTTAGACTGCTGGGTGTGAAAACAAGGAGTCGTAATCAAAATGGTTTTAATGGGTGTGACCTGTTTGTGGAAAGAAATGAAAGTGCTGGAGGAGGAAACGCGCTCTCTCTGTCCACGGAGCAGCGGCAAAAGAAGCCTGTTCTGCTAGGGTGCTTCCACCCTGACCCCAGCAAGTGATCTGGCCTCCACGCTCCTCCCTTGACTTTAGTAAGAGTTGCAAGAAGGGAAAGCTGATTGGGAGCTGCCAAGAAATCCAGCGTGGCTGTCAATTAGTGGTTTCTGTCATCTGGAACCGGATTGCCACACTCCTTTCCTTTCGGCTGCTGAAGAGCCCAGCCGGCTGACCAGCAACTTCTGGTCACTGGTGAGCTGGCTGGAGTTGGAGAAGCAGCCCGCCGCGGGGGAAAGTTCCTCTGCCCAAATATGAACCTCCTGTGTTACACGGCGCTCCCTGCAAATGCGATCAATTTACACAGATGTCATTTTTGAAATCTTGGACTTGAGTTGAGAGCATGAGAAATGTTAGCATAATTTCTTAAAATAACATCTAGTAACGTTGAGTGCACAGAAATATCAAGCACATTTGTATTATGAGACTCATTTGCATCTCCACATTAAAAACGGTGGTTTTTCTTTTCAAGAAATGGTTGCTAGATCTGATTTTTTTTTTTTTCAAATCGAAGCTAAATTTGTGTTTTTGCTTTCCTCTTTGCCCTTCATTTTGCAATTTTTTTCTCATTCTATAAATATAGAATTGTAAACAAGAGCTAATCCTTAGCAACAACCTGGAAAGTTAACATTTTCTGTAGCTCCTATTATAATTAATTCAGACACTCTGAATATGATGTGATTTAGACACAGTATTCATAAGGCCAGTAGGTACTAATATCTTGTTAGAGAACTGAGAAAGGAACACTCTTTTGTGTTCATCATGTAACATAATTGCACCACATTTTCTTTCATATGAAGATGTTTAAAGATGCTTTTTACTTTACATTTGCAAAATGGAAGGTTTTGCTTTTACATTTGGCTGGAATTGTCTTAAATGTGTTTTCCCTCCTGCACCAGTCAACATTGTCAAAACATTTTGCAAAGTACCTTTTAATAATACAGATATATGGGTTAAGACCATCATTACATTAATTTAGATCTTGCTGCAGGTAAATTGTGAGATGCTTCTAGTTTATTATAAAAGTTGTTCACAGTAAAGAAACATCTCCCATTTTTTCTTAAATAGACAAAGCATAGAGATTTATACAGAATAAAAGCATGGTTTTGCATTATTGTTTAAATATGGCTTGATTAAGGCATCCTGTTAGAGCCGTATTTATTTTATTTGCTCAGGGTGAGCTGTTGTTGTGTGAATCTATGCAAGCCATATGCATTTGGATTTTGCAGCTCCCAAAAGATTGTGATCAAAGCAATATAGTTGTGACAAGCCACACATACATAAAGTTTACATCTAGCTTTTCTTCTTAAAATATTTTATTCCAGTTTTGTAATACCCTGGTATCGTGGTCAGTGTTCCCATAAAAAAATGCTGTGTTTTATGAAATGATACAATCTGTGAAGCATTTCCCATTATGTAGACACCATGTCTTTAAATTATAGCAATTTCTTAAGATTTTAAAGCAAAATGAGCTCTTAGAAGTGTGATTAATAGCAGGGAATGAGGCTAACACTGGGTCATCAGTGGCACTCCATTACAAAAAAGGTTGGACTAATAAAAGCATCCATCTATTTGACCAATAAAGCATTTGATTGATATGCTTATAGTTTTTATCATACAGTAGTTACTTTATACTGAATAAACTGTGGTTTTACATGCTGGAAAAGGAGCACAGAATAGGCAGCTTGCATTCAAGTATGGAAATACCAGGACTTTTATATGAAGGCTAATGCTTGTGGTGGGTTTCCCATTGTGGGAACAAACATGAAGGGTGTGTGAATATTTTGCCATCTACTTCCCTCTGTCCAAAGCTGCTTGATGAGGCTGAAGCTCAAAAGCCCGAGGCAAGGAGAGAAGGGATTGCATTGAGTATCATTGTCAGCCCAGTGCTAAGTCCCTGATGGTCCAGACCTCAAAAATACTCGTGAGGAGCAAGAAATGAATCATCACTTATGTTTTCTTGGCACGTGGACTCCAGCTCCAACATGGTGTTCATACAATTCATCCGCTCCTATAGCAAAGTCCAGTGCAGTCATGGACAAAGGTTCAAAACTTGGCGATCGCTCCTGGACTCTCCAGGAGGGTTGCCTCAAAAATCAGATTGCCTCAAAAATAATATATTTGGGGTTTAGGTTTTTTTGGAGGGGTTGGGTCTTTTTTTAGTGTGTTTTGCCTTTTGGTTTGCAAGCCTCTAGCTTCTGCTCGTTTCACCCATTTGAACTTTTCTTTGAAACCCCACAGTCTAGAAATGTGGCGGCGGCGGTGTTTAAGGCAGGCTGAGATTCTCCTGCCTTTGCAGGAATGCCAGAGCAAGGCTGCGAAGAAAAATTCCAAGTATCATCATGAGACTCACGATAAAATCAGGGGAGGTGGCAGTACTCTAGCTGGGCATCGGGCCAGCCCTGCTATTTGTACGGGAATTGACTGCTGAATGGGAATTCTCATCAGTACTGACTTCAAGTGTGATTGCTTTATATACTTGAAGGGAAATTAATTAGCATGCTACCTCCTTGTAGCATGGATACTTCCTTCAGCGTGTTTGGAAATCGGAACCGGTTCCAGACATCAGGAATCGAATAAAAAAAAGAGATCCGTGTTGTGTATCTTAAGCCAGTCTGTCTATCCACAGTCCCTATGTCCCCAGGAGCTGAAACCAATAGCGTGGCTGCCTCTGAGGCAGGGAGGCTGTGGCATGGGGGTGGTACATGGGCTCCCAAAGGTCACACACATGTTTTTGCTAGAGCAGGGGTCAGCAACGTTTGTGGCCGGAGTGCCAGAAACACCCCGGCCCTGACCCACGCCTCGACTTGCTGTGCCAGGAGTGGCCCGATCTGCGGCGCTGGTGGTGGCTGCATGCATGCCTCCAGGAGGAGGGCGGGGAGGGTCCGAGGTTGTGCTGCCCCAGCCCCTTCCCTGCTCTGAGCCCCGAGGCGCGTGTGCAGCTGCTGCCAGCTCGGAGCCAGTGCCGGGGCTCTGGCGACTGGTGCAGCTGTTTGCAGCCTGCCTGCCACAGCCTGCCCAAGCGCTGGGCAGCCGAAGCAGGTGACGGGCAGGCTGCAAACAGCTGCATCGGGCTGCACAGCACCAGCTCCATGGTGGTGGCAGGGGGCAGACGGTGATGGAGGGACCAGGGTTGCCCTGCCCCAGCCCTTTCCCCACCATCCGCCCGAAGGCGCGTGTGGAGCTGGAGCCTGGGCTGCGGAGCCCAGTGCAGCTGTTTGTGGCCTCCCGGCTGCAACAGACCCGGGCAGCCTCTGCCAGCCACGGAGCCCAAGCTTCTTGCAGCCTCCTGGTCCCCTGCTGCAAACAGCCCAGGCTCCGCAGCCAGCGGCAGCTGCCCAGAGCCCAAGCCGGCTGTGATGTGCCTTGCCTGCCACGCTTTGACACGCATGCTGGGGGGTTGCCGAACTCTGTGCTAGAGCATGAGCCTGTCTGCCAGTCTCCCTAACCACTAGAGAATTTGTCCATTCCTTGTATATTTTCCTATTTTTTATGAAATATGTGCTTAGCCCATAGCAGTCCTCTTTGGGATTGCTTTTATGTCCTGGGGGTGAGAGAGGAGGTGATGGAAAGGACTTTTCCCGAGTCTGAGAATCCCTAGGACCTCAGGATTGAAATAATGCAGCAAGATCAAGACTAGCAGTGCGCCAGATCTTGCAGGTCCCTGTGTGCTGACAAGCAAACCTTGCTTGGAGCTCTCCAGAGATGCTCAGGGATGGATGGGGCAGAGAGGTGGTCGTGGGGTCTGAAGTTTCCACTGAGAGGAGGAAGGGCATTGGGGCTGGAAGCCCTGTTGGGGTTAATGAAAAGGAAAGAGAGATTTTTAAGTGATCTGCAAATGGTAATTGGAGGCCAGAGCGAAGAAATTGAGGATGGTGGAAGGATGAGGGAGGGAGGAGGAGTGAAACCTGCTGTGCTGCTTCCATATCATGTGTCGATATATATAGATAGCTATAGAGTGTGTGTGTGTGTGTGTGTGTAAATGCACATGCACATGTCCCTCTTGGCAGGGATTAAGTTGTGCAGTGAGGGATCAGAATTGTTTCTGCCTCACTTGTACGGACTGCCTTAAAAAAACCCTACAATTTTGCACCCTTCGCATGCATATTGGCAGGCTGTTTAAATGCAGTCTTGTTGATTGAAGAGCAATGGACTTCTGCTCCCACGTGCAGGTGTAAATGTTTGTTTCTTCAATTCGGGTCCAAAAATTTAACTATTTTACTTAATATCTATCATCAGTATATATTTTTTAAAAAAAATCTCCTTGATGCAGACTGCATCCCGAGTTCCTTTTTTTAGTCTCACTTCCCTAAAGTGATTGGTCATTTCTGCACCTTCATTTATTTTTTTGTTTTAACAGACACGTGAAAGCAGGTTTCTTCCCCCCCCCCCCCCCCCCCCCCCCCCCCCCCCCCCAGTTTCTGGTGTCTAAAGAGCCCGAAAACTTTTCTCTCTGTTTCGATTTTGTATTTTTTTTCAATCCTAACTCTGGGAAAGAGTTAACAGGATTTCACTTGATCTGCTGGTTTATATGATGAGTAATGCTAAGTTGGTAACAGCAAATTGTTGTTTATAAGCAAACATGGCACTGTGTAAACACGCCGGCCTGGTCCCCAACTGGTTTAATTTCATGGTGGTCAGCAGCTGATATATGTAACGTTCAACCTTTCTGCTTCTCTAAATGTCAGAAGAATGACTATTTGTTTGTCTTGAGTTCTTCCCAGCTGTTTACTCTGCAATGCATTTGCCTCAACCTTGGTTCCCTAAGAGTGGCCCCTTTCTCCTCCCCGCTCTGTTTACACTAGTCCTGCCCCGAGTGTCACCTACGAAATCTGTTGATTATTCCACCTGGTTAATGTTAAATTGCTCTTGCAAGATGATGTGTTTGTTCATAAACACAAATGCTGGGCCCCTTGTTTACTGTACCCATGGCAGCAATCAGTTATTAAACAAATATTGCTTTGTTTGCGGGTGTGAGCAGCAGTTTATCCTGCAAGGTCTTGGGGGGGGAAAAAAAAAAAACAACTTGAAATGCCGCGATTTTGATAAAGGAGAAAAGGGGAACTTGTCCCTGGAATGTGGTTGAAACGGACTTCGGTTTGCTTTTCTTATCTCTCACTTGGATGAAGGGGCTAGAAAGATTAGCAAGTTGTTTGGTTTTTCCAAGAGATTTCCTTAGTGTAATGATATCTATCCAGTTGTTTGCTTTTTTTCAGAAGGGAGAGAGCACTCCTGCAAGACGACTAGCACAGTAATAGAGCATCTGATGGCTAGAAAATTCTGTGTGGAGCAAACAAGGACTTAGAAGGTCTAGGACAAAGGGATAGGGCTATGAACAAGGTAATCGCCAAAAGAGTGCAGTTTCTGAATGTCATTCAAGGGATGGTTGGGGTGGGATTTTATTTTTAAATATATATATATATATATATATATATATATATATATATATATTTTTTTTTTTTTTTTGCTTACCTGTTCAAGTTGGATCTGATTTTAATGGATGCATGTGCTCTCTATCAACTTGGAAAAGGAAAACATGTAACTTCGAGGAGATCAGTAGAAAACCCTGCGCCTTAAAAAACATTCGAATGGAGAGAACAATCCGATGTTCAAAATGTGCCCGTCGCTCTTCTTTCTCAAATAACATGATAGAACTGGTTTTTTGGGTTTGTGTTTTTTTTTGGTTTTTTTTCCTTTCTGCTTATAATGGGAAAACAGCATTTCCATCTGCTAATTCTGTATGCTGGTTATTTGCTCTTTCCTTTCTGAGAGTCCTAATTAGTTAAAGCCATGCTGGTAGTTTGTGCTTTGCATTATTTTGCAAAGAAGCAAGGAAAAGCTAACTTAAGACCATTTTTTGTTTCTCAGAATGATTGTTTGTTATTGATCCTGAGTGTGGTGCCAGCTTTTAATGCCAGGCAGGACCTGTTAGCATTAGCTGTAAATTGTTAGAGCTTTGCATGCATCTTGGATGACCTTGAGAACCTGACCTCAACTCCTTTATCCAAAGTAGCATCGGTGACTTGATATGTGAGGCACCTGTTAAAAAAAAAAATGTATTTAACATATATTTATAGAGCGCTTGTGAAGGATAAAATTAAATAATTGTCCTTTTCATCTCTTGGAAAAGCAAGCAGCAAAATGGGCACCAAATTGTGATCTATTGTATTCGCTAACTCGCACCAACGATCCAAGCATATTGTTCATTTTGGCCACTTGAGTGGTTCTGGGGCTTGAGATGAAGCGAAAGGTACTTGAAGTGTGTAACCAAATAAGCCAGTCGTTAATTGACCAGCAGCACTATGAAGAGTCAACCCCCCACTCTATTAAACTAAGCAAAAATGTTGAAATGAGGGAGGTGTACTGCGGGGTGCTCTTACAAAGCAGCACAGAACTGCTGCAAGAAGCCCTGCCAAGTGATAGAGTAGTTGCACAGCTCGTTTAGGGAGGGGGAGAAGGAGATATAATGACTTTATAATGAACACCCGGTCTCACTAAGATTTGGGATCACTCATCACACCACTGTGGCAAAATAAACCAGCCATCCTATGCATTTACTAAACAAAACCCACTTTCAGATCTTCCCCTTGATCTTTGTGAATGTGTCAGTCTGGGCGGCCAGTATGGGAACGATGGCATATGAGTTCATTTCTTACTGGAGCAGTTTCACTTGCTGGTCATGAACACACAGTCACTGTGAATATGGTATACTGGTGTGTACTGGAGTGAGGGAGATGGGTAGGTAACTTGTATGTTTGTGCACGTGTGTGTGTGAATGTGAGACACAAGGGGATGGGTGAAGGTAAATCTGTTAAGACAGCTATTCTCCTAGATATCCCTCCTTGTGGAAGAGCATTTTTGTAAACCAGTCAATGTCCAGATCAAAGTCTTTGCTATAACGTTCAGCGTGTCCCAGTTGGAAGTGTCATACTGTTCGTCCCTGCTAGTCTGCCACTATCCAGTGTCCCCTTCATTACAGAAGAAATGAAATACCTCCATGCCTGCATGCTGGCGGTGATGACCATGACTGTTTATGTCTAAAAATAGTAGACATTTCCAAAATAGGAGCAAATGAACTCCGCTTCAGGGTACATACCAGCTCAAATCAAACACGAGGTATCGTACAGTAACAAGACGGTAGAGGAGGTGGGAACCAAGTATACTCAGTTAGTGCCTGGTTTCTCCTTGGGGAGTGCAGGGCGCGATGGAGCAAAAAGATTCGGTTGGAGAGTGGGATGAATATCTTCCAGCTGGTTTTAAAGTGATTCAGGCCTGTAGTTTGAGATCACCATGGCATGTAGCTAGAGGACGTGTGCTAATTATTGTCAAATAATGAGTGTATGTTAAGGTGGTGATCTGTTTGTCCTAGAGCAGTGGGGCTCGACCCCCAGCCCACGTGCCATATCCAGCCATCGGCGCTTATAGTTCGGAGCATCGGACCAGCCATCCCCAGCCAGCTCCGCACCAGTCAGGAAATTTGGCAGCAGGGGAGAAGTGGCAATTAATATAGCCACCCCCCCCTGCCTTCAAATTCCCACACCCTGCGGGCCGTACACCCCTGCGTGGCCCACGACGGACTAGACCCAGCCATCCCAATTCACACTCCTCTTTCCCTACACTTCAGCTTCTCCAGCAGACTGGCCGCCCTTCCCTGTACTGCTTTCAAATAGCTTCAGATCTCCGTGCCCCTGAGGATCCATGCAGCTGTTTGAAAGTGGTAACTCAGTGGGGTCATTCGTTTGGGAGAGAAAAAATTAGAAAGGGAGAGAAAGAAAGAACGAAAAAAAAAAAAAGGGAGATTGGGATTTTGTATATCATTAAGGAAATAAAAAGGCCTTGGGCCAGCCTAGTGGATAAGCAGGAGCAGGTAAAGCTGCTAATCGAGAGTCTTGAGGGTGAAAATGGACATAAAACCTAGTGTAAGTTCAAGTTAGTTAAAGTTAAGCTTCTTACAGGAGTGATAGGTTTGATCCACAGGGAGGAATGGAGGCAACCGTGCTCACAGCAGTGTCCTTATTCACTTGGCCAAGGTGATGCGCTCACGTACTTTTAGAAAGCGCCGATGGTTGCTTTGACAGGCTGAATTTAATTATACCTCGGCGTGTCCCGTCCCCTCCCCACCGCCCTTTTTTACCTCTCCTCCCCATTCCTCTACGTCGTGAAGCAGCGCTTCCCGTTCAGCCAAAAGGGCAGGGAGGTGAGCAGCCCCCTTGTGAAACAGATGCCGATGCCACTCTGCGGATCAGCTAGCAGGGATGCTCTTAGAGCAGCGTGATTTGTTTCCCTTCCCCCGGGAGACTCCGCACATCACCTCTACGATACGCTCAACCTCTACCGACCCAAGGCTTGGGACGAGTCCAATTCAGACCCTCCAACTCCCCGCTGACAGCATGAGAAGCTGCCTCTGTGTCAGGAGGCCGGCTGGAGACGGTGCTGTTGGTAATTCTGTTCTTTCGGACCCTTTCTTCCAAAGGACTAAATGAAATTTCAGATTTTAGATCTGTCTAGACATATACAGTGCACGATAAAGTTGATAATACATTAATCATTTTTAACAACAGGTAATATGCATAATTTATGGTGTTACAGTGCTATCTTTTTTGATATTTATGATGGATAATGCTCAGTTTTTGCCCTCATATTACTGCTTTAAATTATACCACAAGAAAATTAATGAGAAAGTAGATTTATGGGTTTCATTTGTTTGTCAATTCGGAAATTAATTGGGTGTTAATTTTAGCCGTCCCTCATCAGACCAGGTCTTTAGTATGTGTGCATTACTTTGCATTCATTGAAGCCTACCTCCCATTTACTGTGGGTCACTAGCTTTGCATACATTAAAATAGCCCTCAGGCTCATTCTCTTGATTACTTTTTGAACTGCCATGCATTAGAAAATTTACGCCTTTCTGTTATAATTATGAAAATTCGGTATAGGAGGATGGTGCTTGCATAAGAGCAAGTACACAGTCTTTCTCTGCAGTGCAAGCTCGTATACAAAACCCTAGTACATTTTTGTTTTAATCCTTGAAAATAGTAATCTTGTTAATTTTTATTGTACGGTTTTCAGCCTTTGACGTTTTCAAGCAACCTAAATTCTTTGAACTCCATCTTTAGCTAAGGAAATATCAAAGGATTTCCTCTTGTAGTGTATTTTCTCTCTCTCTCACTTGCTCTCTCTCTCTTTTCTTTCTTCTTTTTACACTTTCCATGTATGTTCTTCTACCTCCTCTACCTTTCTCCATACCAAGAAGCCACCTTTTCATACATAACACAGCATAACCCCTCGGTGTGGTGGAATCTCATAATATTTTCATCAGCTCTGTTGGTCTGGAGGGTCATTTTAGGATCTTTATTTTAGCCCAGCCCCGACTTCTCATCCTGCTTCAAAAATCAGAAACCAGCCATATGCTGTCTGCAAAGATGAGCAGCTTTCGAAAGGGGTAAGCACGAAGATTCATCCAAAACTTAACTGACATGTATTTGTGCCCTTGAATTTGGAAGAGAGAGTTGGAAGCTCTGTAACTTCACATTTAATTGTGAGATATTTAGTATTTCCTGGCCTCCAGTGATCTAGAAATATAAGAGGTTGGCTTTTTTGTTACTCAGGCCTATCTGAAAGTAGGAAGCACTAGCTTGTCGATGTTCGTCTAATTTTTTTCAAGACAGAACCTTTCTGTGCTTCTCTTACCTTCGTTTTCTCCCCGGTTTGATTTCTTGCGAAAGTCTGGGGTGGTTCTTGCATCGTTGCACCTGTTTTCCTATCTGGATCCTACACTTTGAGTGCCCCATTTGAAATTAAAAAAAAAAAAAAAAATGCAGTGCTGGATGACTGACAGCTCCTAAAAACTTTAAAAGCCGGGCAGGTATACAGCTATCTGGAATCGAGTCGGTGTCAGGTTTTGTAAGCTGAGCCACAGTCTTCGTCGGTTTAATGATCTGCTTTGGTCAAATCATACTGCTTATTGGAGCAGCTTTTTCAAATGGTCTTTTTAATCACATACGGCTCCTTGAGTGAATCATTGGCCTGGTTCGGTATTTTGGACGCTTTTCTTCTCTATTTCCACTAATGAATCCCTATTCTTTTCCTAAACTTGTGCGTGTGTTCCTTCCATGTCACTAGCCAGCTTTCCAGGGAAACGTCCTCAGCCGGCGTTCAGTGGAAAGGTTTTTAAGGACGTCCTGAGCTGAAGACCCACACTTTGATTCCTTGGAGAAGTCCCTTGTGAAGAGAAGTGGAGCCTTCTTGCTTCTGTCTCTCTGGCCTGAACCCATCCCCGGTCATGGCGGTGCCGGAAAAATCACCACCTGCTAGCTCATAGCTGCTTCCTCCAAGTCAGTCTTAGGGACTAGAGAAGGAACGGTGTTTCTGTCCTGCCATGTCCCCTCCCTGACCTGGTGATTAAAAAAAGAAGACTTCTCTTTCTAGCACTGTTCACAACTTTTCTCAAATGCTTTCCTATCCAAGGAGCAAATTGCCACCCCCAGAGCGTTATAGAAGAAGTGGGTCTTGACCTGCGTTTCAAAAAGGTTTATTGGTTTCCAGCATGATTTAAGATGAGGGAGTGCATCTGGAGCTATCCCTTCCTAAAATTGCAAACAAATATATTCCGTATTGGCAGCGAATGGTTTAAACTCGTTTGCTCTTCCTGGATGTCTTTATGGACATGCCTGCGAGAGTGAGAATCTGGGACTGGAGCCTGTCCCTGCAAAGCTTACCTCACACAGATTTTGCTGTTAACTCTTCTCTCCGTGGACAGAGAACTAGATTTTATAAATCTGTGTTTAGTTGAATTTATACATCCTTTCATGACTGGGCCAAGTTCTTTAAGGGCATTTATTCTGCTTCATATAAATAATTGATCAGCCAAGTTAATTTACTTCTGCCTGACTTGGTCACCCTTAATTAACTGCCCTGGAATAAAGAGGGAACTTTTTGTTAGCTTCAAATCTTTCCCAAGTGTGAAAAAAGAAAGGCTGTTTGATGGCACTTTGTTTTGGACTAACGCTGTTGCAGTGGACACGTGGGTCCAAAATCTTGGGATTTGCAGCTCCCTTCAAACAAAGATGATAGCTAAAATAAATCATAAAAAAGACCAGGACTTGTGAGCAACTTTTCTGCTACCGAGTTAGGATGCAGAACGGGGGGATGTAGTTAGCGGTGTTAGTCAGAAGTCAAGCAGAAGGCAATGTAGATTTGTACTTTATGGACTAACTAAAGTTGATTATGTATCTCGCACAAACTTTAGAGAGCTGAAGCTTCATCAGAAATGGAGGGTCTACATTCATGGTGGAAATGCATACAGGAAAAATCTCCAAGGCACAAAGGGCAGTCCGACACTAGGGCCGGACTTGACTTTTTCATCAAAACCCAAAGGATCGTGTCTGGGAGCATCTGGCAATCCACCTGTATTTCATGACTTGATAGTGAATATTCCTGGGCAGGGTTCAGACTATCCTTTTAAATAAAAGCACCCAGATTGGAGTTCCCTGAATGGTGAGATGAGAAATCCCAAATTAACCAGAGCTGGCTACTCGCAGGCATTCAACTTTGTCACTGTTGACATCCATCCTCCCATCACTTTAGCTTGTGAGTAGTAAAGATACTATTTTCCCCTTGTTTCTCCCCACGGCGTTTGAGGAGTGTTCAGCTGTTTTTCTTCTGTTGTACTTCAGCAGTTCTGCTGATTTTTTTTTTTTTTTTTTTTTTTTTTTTGGTTTGGTTTTGGAAAATCTGGCATGTTAACCAAACAGTGCAGCGAGCTCTCTGGCTTTGGTTTAGGTTCGGATTCAAAAGGCAAAGACATCTTGCGGAAACATGACCAGAATCCTGAGAAAATGACCCCTTGTCATGAGATTTTGACCCAATCTGGTATAAAACTGTGAGAATTGTTTTTGTCTGATTTCTTTCATTTCTGGCTGAAATTCGAAAAGAACAATTTGTGAGGTTTTACTGCTGTTGATACTGGAACAAAGTCTCGATTTCTCTAGGGACCTAAACTCACAAACATCCTGTGCCCAGGATCTTTCTCCCTGATCTCAAAAAGCTTGACGTTATTATGGAAGATGTTGAAATAGAGGGAGTAAGTTATACCTTTTATACGGGCAGCCTCTCTTATGCTTTAAAAGCATGTTCTCCTTTGCAGCATAAGTGTGAGGATCGCATTGCCTTGCTGTACTCATCAGACAATGTTCTTCTGCCATTAAACATATTAATTTAGAGCGTAAGATCTTGCATATCATGGAACTTTATGCACAATACTGCATTTAATATAATTTATCCTTATGCATAAAAATGAACACTGACATGATATAAATCACTGTCTTCATAGAGCACTGGTTACCTGACTAAGTTTCTTCCTTAAGCTTCTTCATTAACGTTTGATTAATTAGGGTTGCATTCAGATAGAAATCTACTTTTTGCAACGTTGGTCGTGAAACCTCCTGCTCGGCTCCCGCGGAGGTTAAACCTGATTCCCGAGGTAATCCCTTTTTGGTTTTCTTCCCTCAAAATTTGAAACGGAGGTCTCAGAAACAGACTTCTTGGAACAGGAAGTCCTGTTCCATCCGTGAGCATATATAAATGATCATCTCATCCATCCCATTCGAGATAATCTTCTTTAATAGCCTATGATAAGAGGTCTTCCTCCTTCCACACGCATATGCAAAAAAGTCTTCCTCGTCCCATCCTGAGTGAAATTACACTTTGTTCGTTTGGGTGCTCAGACAGACCAGCGATGTACGCTGTGGGACAGGCCTAGATTCTGAAGAATTGAATTTACTGTGATTCTTCCTGTTGAGTCGCATTTGACCGTATCTAAGGATCAAATGGCTCTGTCGTCTTGCCACTATAACCCTAATCTTGAGAGGAGTTTGGCAAGGCCTGCACTGTTGTCTGGCAATGGTTATGCTTAGAACTGGCTAATGTGGATAGACAATTGGGGACAAAAATATTGCAGAAAACTGAAGACTGTTTAGCACTCAAATGAATCCAAAGTCCACTCAAGGCCATGCATTAATTTTCCCCATTGGAAAAGTTGCCATTTTTTGAGCAGTCATTTCTTTTTCAGGAGCATTTTGCAACTGCGGCAGTGATTTTCTTGACAACTGTGTTTGTTTGGGTCACCGGTTTGTGATTGGGATGGATCTGGTCTTAATTTGGGCAAGCTTTTTTCCCCCTGCTGCCAGCCCTTGATACCTGGGGCAACGCTTTCTTTTAACAAAAGACTTGACATCACAAGTGTTAAAGGGTTTTTTTTTATGCACCTGCTCCAAGACGACCTGACCCATATAACTCAAAGAGCTGAGTTTAACTAGCTAACCAATTTCTGTACATACAGCACACCCCAGAATATAATATGCATCTTTTTGAAAGGCAGAATGAAGTAAAAAAGAGTTTACAGAGTTACGGGTGCATAGAGCAGGGACCGAGCCTAATCTTCAGCCATAATTTTCTTGCCCTCCCTTTCCTGCTTAATGAAAGCTGAAACCCTAGCTGCTCCTGAAGACCGATCTCCATGGGTGGAGCTATGATTTTAAAAAAGGCTAAAGAGTCTCTTCAGGTCTCTGAAATAGGAGGTCAGAGGCCAGGAGCATCCACCAGAATTGCCCTAAGAAAACTTGATCTTGATGAGTAAAACATCAAAACCATTAAAAAAGAGAGGCGATCGTTTTCACCTCTGAAGTGAAGAACAATGAGCAATTAAGTCAATCCACTTCGTCAGCTATCTGAATATTAATGCCACAGCTATTGCACTGTGGAGCAGAAATTAAAGCAGGGTGCTTCTATCCTGGCCAGAAAATCAGCTTCTCTACTTAATTTGTGCACCCAAATTTTGGAGGGCTGCTTTTTGGGGGGGAAAGTTGCGTGTTGTATGTGAGAAATACGATATTCAAGTCCAACCAGTTTCTCAGCTAGTCCAAATGGCTATCAAGGCCCATTTACTCCGAGTAAGGATTGGCACCAAGTCCAAATGAGAAGGAAAGGGTTAGTGTGAAGTAGGTAGATTAGGCGTTCCTCTTGAGTTCATTTCTCTCTGGTGAAAGATGTACCTTTGTCTCTGCACTAGGTAGGACTTGCGTACTCCTCCTTGAGTCAGTTTGCAAGCCCTCTAGTGGTCCTCGGTGTTCTCCGTGGTCCAGGAGCTGCCAGAGATCTGTTTGAGTTGCAGTGGAGATATGCCCTTAGGCCTGACATGTTGCGTGTGTTCAAGTCAAAGGGTTATTTAAACCCCACGCTGCCTCCCTGGTTCACTCAGGCCATGTAAAAAGCAAAAGACACAGAACTTAGTACATGTCAGGACTGGATCGGTTTAAAAACACAATGCATTCTCTGGCTGCATCAGGGCAGTCTTTTGATTAGTTTAGATCTTGGGAGTTTTATAAGGGAACTGACTATAATGAGCCCTCTAGCCCTTTTGTCTCTTTGCATAATTTCAAGAATCCACAAAACAGACGGAAACAAGTTTCCAGAGCCAAGCCGAAATTTATTTAAATGTAAGCAGAGCATTTGAATCTGCTCCACCACCTTCCATAAGCGTGGACAGCATTTAGCGTGAATAGATCCCTTAGTGATTGCAGCAAAGTCCTCCTAATGAGTGGTTTCCCCCACACTGATTGAGAATCAAAAAACTGGTGCCCGCATTGCAGCATGCTTGTGACAAAGTCCTCATTAGTCCGTTGCTCCTCAGTTATGACATCTTGATTATCAGCTGCATGGATCATCACGATGAATTTACCAAATTGGGCGAGGGGTCTGGCATGTCTGTGTTTGGCTGAACAGTAATCAGGGTTAGAGGCTGCACATCACGAAGTGCTGACTGGTAGGCTACTCTTGAAATGTTGGTGAAAGCGAGGGGCTGTTTATTCTGAGCAGCTCAGCCAAGAATAGAGACCCTGGCAGGGAAGAATCTGTCTCTGGTAGGCATTGTACATTGGGTAGCTCAGGGCTTAAAATAACTCCTGCACAGATTTCCTGGGGCAAGTGTTTTCCCGTAGTATTTTTCCATTAGAAATACGTTGCTTTCTCACTGCTTCTCCAATTGATTTTTTTCCACCTGTGCTGGAAGGGGAAATTTTTCTTCCTGTTTCTGAATTGGTAGAGCCACTAAATTCAAACAGGCCCTCTTTTAAATATGGGCCTTTCATTTCCAGTGAAGGGCAATTAAAAACCAAATCTCTGCTTTGCTGGACTGCTCATGTCAACTTGGGGATTGCTCACCTGGAAAAGTTACAGGTGGGTAAGATACAGTAGGGATTTACAGTAGGAACTACTCTCCCTGTGTGGATGGTTTTAGTGTGCACAAAAGGTAAGGCAGCTGGCTTCACTTCCACAACAGTGTATAGTCGGCTACCTGTTGCAAATGCAGTGAGTTGCATTTGGAGGGCTGGTTCCTTTTCCACCTATCAAGCATCACTCAAGTCCCTGAAAAAACACGAATGCTGCCACCGGTACTTCTGTAACATACTGTCACCTTAGCCTTAACGCTGCGACATAAAAGCCGGAGGGTGACCCCCTCGCCTTTTGTAGTAGTTGTTTTTCAGGAACTTGAGCAGGGTGGAACAAGATTGCATTTAGGCACCTTGGAGTCTCTACGTGGGCTAAGTACAGGCGGTCAAAATGCCCCAGGCTCAGTTGATTCAATCTTTGCAGGTTAGTCTAAGCTGCATAAACTGAACCGATAAGTAAGTGAACAGACATTCACTTTTATTCCGGAAGTGCAACCACATGCTTGCAGTGACTCAGGCCTGAAGCCGGGGAGCGCTAGAGCACACCTCCCTGCTGGGCTGTAGAGCAGACAGCTTGGGCCAAGGCTAGCCTGCCCACCCTGCGAGGTCAGGGGGACTTGGGGGCGGGGGGGGAGGTGCAAAGCATCCTGGGATGCTGGGGGACCGCGAGTTAACTTAAAGGACAGAAATTCAATAAACTGATTTCCCTTAAATCAGTTAAGTCTGATACTATCTCCTCCCAGGTTTATCTTAAACTGGTTTTGGCCATTTTGAAAAGCAGGTTATGTGCGCTGAACTTCTGTTGTGTTACAGATTTGAACTGGTTTCTGATCGCTTACGTGCAACTTCTGTCCCTAGCCAGAGAGGCTTCATGTAGGAGTAGCTAGTGCACTGGTAATTCCCCCCCTCACATACTGGGCATACACTTCTTTGGCAAGCCCTTTTGGTCGGAGCTGGACAAGCTGTCCTTCCTGATTCCTTTTGGAAACCTTTACTGAGAAGTGAAGGAAATGTCTCGCCCTCCCACCCCTGCTTGAGGCATGCCTGAACAACACATGCCCTCCAGCTGATCGTGCACCGCGCTGGAGTGCTGCTCTCGAGCATTTACCGTGGTGACAGTAGCTGCTGGCAGGTAGCAGATGTCACTGTGGACAAGTGATTTGGGTCATTTGGATAAGAGGGTTGGGGACCCTGAAGGAAGGAGGGATGAATCAAAAGAGACAGAACATCACTGATGACATTTCAATTCTGCGGAGCTGGTGGTAGCTGATTGGAATACTTTCTAATACAGCTCATTAAATTGCACAAAAAGAGAATTAACAGTAGTTTCACAAGTAAAATATGGCAACATCATTGCTATTTTTGGAGGTCTTATTAACACACATTCTTGCTGTCACCAGTTTATTCACAGACACATTCAGGAATCCCCAAAATTTGATGAATGCTAGGATAAATACTCATTTGTTCAGTTGTCTTTGTCTTTATTCTCAAAGAACATCATTTGTTAGTTATTTATTTTCCTGTTTTAAAAAAAACAACATATTTATCATCCATTCAGAGTGGGGAAATAAAACCTTATTCTTTAGGTGGCCAGCTGTAAACCATGAAAACATGTTGCAAAAGATTAAAATGAATGGATGGTTAGTGAAGAGCTCACGGACTGCAATTGTGTTCGTGCAAATTACTCCACAAGTATCTCTGAGTCGTGCGAGCATGTGTACATGGATCCTGGTTCCTGGGTATGTTGGATGAATAGTTCAGGAAGCCAAAATTAATCCGATACATGTCTCGTTGCAAATGATGCCGCTAATTGTGTCTGTAAAGCGGTATTGCCTAGGTGCATAGAGAGAGAGATTGCAAAGAGCCGGTATAGTAAGCACCAGATCCTGTGAGCAGCCGACTGAATCTTAGAAGAAGAGGACTTGTTTCAGGGACAATTGGTGGCACTCAGGACCTCACAGATTCAGCCTAACTTACCTCCACGTGCTGGCGAATAATAAAAGTTACTAATTTGACAGGATCACAGTATGAATGAAAACCGAAATGCCGAATGCGTCGCTTCACCTTTCCGCTCGCACTTGCTGTATATCAAGTTTTTGATGCTGTCCATAATCCTTTGCATAAAATGACTCATGGGTTTTGCAGTAAAGCATCCAGATGTAACGAGAGAAATTTAATTATGGATTCTGTGTATTCGTTTGAAAACATTTTTTTTTTTCTTCCCTCTAAGGGAAAAATGTTGAGCAAATAACCCTATATTTAGAACAGAACTTAACTGACGAAAATTTTAGCCGTACCAACAGATAAACAAACATAAACTGGTAGCACGAACCATTAATGAAAGATAAATCGTTTGAAGGGAAATGACAGATGTTTACAGGTTTGGCAGGATTTAAAGCAGGGCATGTCTCCTTATATACAGCAACTGTTTTAACAGCTGCTTTTTTATTTTTCCGCCCCCCCCCTCCCTCCCCCTGTTGCCCTCCCCTAAATTATTTCAGGTTTTTGAGTCATGATGCAAGAATCTGGGACTGAGACAAAAAGTAACGGTTCAACCATTCAGAATGGAGCAAGCAGTGGCAACCATTTAATAGAGTGCAGCTTACGGGAAGTGAGATCAAACGGCGAGACAACTTCAGTTGAGATTGGGGCGGCCGATTTAGCACATCTTCAGCAACAGCAGCAGGTACTGTAAGATCTATTGCACCTTCCCCACTGAAAGAAAAATAAAGCATTTAACCCTTAAAAAAAACCCTTGGTATTTGCCAGTCAGATAACTGCTTGGGAGGACCTGTGCATGGTATTTTGTACCCTGCAGCCTTTAGCCGAATTCAGCCCGAATGCAAGGGGAAATGTATACTTCGTTCTGGCGCTCTTTTTCATGCACTCGCTGGAAAGCTCCAAAGATCGTAGCCTGCTTCTATTGTCTGAATGTGTTGAGCCTGGTGGCTCTGATTGGGCGAACCACTATATACAAATAACTACTTTCCAAAATATGTCACTGGTTGGAAAATTCACTAATGCTGGGTTTTGTTTTTGCAACAAATTTTAATATAACCTAGCAACCTCTCTCAACAGAATGTTTTCTATTAGCAAAAGAAAAAAAAAGTTTGTTGAGGTATCTACAGCTGCAAGACTGAAAAAAAATAAATAGTTATCATATATCGGTGCTATTTTTACTGTAGAAGAATCGGGGACAGAACTGTGGATTTTTGCAGCCCTTAGTATTGCATTTTTTAGATAGAAGCAACTACGTTTATTAAGACAACTAACTATGCTGTGTGTGTTGTCTTCCTCCTCCCCCCATCCCCCCCTTGATGATAACATTTGGAAAGTCAGAGGAGATTGTAGAGCAAACTGTTGCCATGTATTGCTGCCGTGGTTTGGAACAAAAGATGCACCAGAGCAATCATGAATGTGTTTGTGCCTAGCCCTCACTTTCTGGAGTGCAGCACACATGCTTGAAACCTTTTAAATAAGCTACCGGCAGCTGTGAAACCCTCTTAAGTTCCCTGCGATCTGTTCAGCAGGGGGCTTTTTTTTTTTTTTTGCGGTGAAGAAAAACCTGCCGTTGAAAAGCTAGCAAACCGAAGGATTGAAAAAGAGCAAGCGGCCAATTTTGCCAGATGCGGGACGGAAGGCTTCCATAACTAAACAACCCTGAGAAATGTATGAAACTAAATGCAATAGACTTTGGTTGTTTCAATCATTTTCCTCCTACAGGTTTTTACTTGAAGTGAGAATACCATCAGTGAGAAAATCACAGCCATGCTGAATTCATTACTGCAGTAGTCACACAAAACCACGGATAAAATTTCAATAACTGCAGGCCACAGTTGAGTAAACAGTTGCACTGAAACTTAATTCCTGTTGACTTTTCCCTCATTCTTCGCCAGGGGCACATTCTGATTCGTAGTGCAAAGACAACAGGGGTTACAGCTTTGATTAATGTAGGACAGTAGAAGAAAATTAGAACAGTAAAATATGTTCAACACAAAGGTCTTCTCTTTAAAAGGCTTCATATCAAAATGAGTTAATTACGCTGTGTTTTCATACGAGCAGGCTGGAATTTTCCAGTCCTGTTCCCTCCCTCCCCTGTGCATGTACTGGCCTATGCACACAAAAGAGCCCCGTCAAAATATGGCATTTTGTCAACCATAAATATAGAACTTGGGAGTTTATTCTGTCTCGCCAAATATTAACCTGCCCGAGGCTGCCATCTTTTGTGGATGCCAGCTCTTCCCCAGCCTCGTTCGGAGGGTCACTTTGGAGAGAGGTAACACCTGCATCTCGTGCGTAATGTGTTGTGTCATTCAACAGCTGCCCGTTCGGGCAATTAAGGAGAGCCAGTCGTGCATTGCAAAGGGAGGCCCGCGTGGTCTTCCAGACCCATCCCCGCAAGGTGCCGACAACGGCTGGGTAGAGGCTCCTTCCATTTTGCTCTCACCGCTGAAACCGAGTGGAGAAAGTCACGTTTTCGGGCGGTTTCACTGAATTCAGCGGATTGCCATTTGTGCTCGGTCTTATCCATTGCCCACGTCTCCTTTTGTCAGCAGAGTAATTGCTTTGAATTAACATGTTTTCTTCCAGGGTTGTAAGCGCCTGGAGGTTTGTGCTCCTTGTTTGAAATCTGCCGTTAATTTGTTTGGATGAGTAACTTTTCTACGGAGTTTTCTTTTCTGAAAAGGAAGTTGCTCACAAAGTTTACAACACTTTCCTGAGAAAAGCAGCCCAACATCCAAGGGACAATCAGAACTGACATCATAAAGCCTCAGTCTTTGTGTTGTGGAAATATTTTTTCAATGCCAAAAGAAAAATGTTGTTTTCAGACAGCTAATGCAAGCATTTACAGATACGCATACAACATAGAACATAATGTTTAGATGTTTCTCCATATACAACATATGCTCTCAGGTCACTTAACAGAATGCATACTAGAAAACACTTCTTCAATACAAATGAATGGCTGTTGAATAGAACAGCTAATTCTTATGAGCATTTTGGTCTTAGCTTTTCCTTGCGTTACCTGGCACTTGTATCATTTGAAAAAAAACCCAGCGGAGGGTCGTTTGAGCTTTGCTGCTCAATGGGTAAGCTGGTTAGTTCCCGTGATACATAATGGTAGAGCAGAGAAAGATGCTGTTTCTCCAACGTTGTGGAGAAATAATTTGAGTTTGGATTTTAGAATTTGAAGACCGATTTTGCAAAAATTGTTCCATGATTACACAACACAAACACATCCTTCGGGTTTTTTTGGAGGTGAGTGAGGCGATAGGAGGAAGGCTGTGACGTTCCAGGAACGATGCGAGAAGCGAGGATTTTTGTGGGTGATATCTTTTATCGGACCAACTGCATGGTTGGGATAAAGGACCCAAGGCAGATTGCCTTGCATTCAAAAGCTTGTCTAACTATCCCGACCACGCAGTTAATCCAATAAAAGAGATCGCCCACAAAAATCCTTACTCTCACATAAACACTGAATGTAAATTATTGTGAAATCTTTGCATCCTTGCTGCCACGCACTCGAGTGTCGCTTCTCCATGTGTTCATAGAAAGGTAAAAATATGAATGGGCAGAACATAAAGCTGCATTCCAGCATATCGCAGCAGGACCTGAAATATTGCATCGCTGGCGGTCGAAATACAAGCGTCTCTACATCACAGAGGACTTCACTTTGATACCCTGACTTCAAGTACGGCCTCCTGAGTATAAAACAAGTCCCTATCTTTTGTCTAGTTCCAAGTCCTTTTGAACTTTTAGGAGGTATGACTTTAATAGTAAATTGTTGACAGAGTAGCTGCAGAGATTGCAAAGAGTTTATTTTGCAAAACTGGCAGGCTCCTATCAATGTTCTCTTAAGGAAAAAAACACACATTGCTGTTTTGCAATTGCTTGCATTTATTGACAACCAGTGCTGAACAGGCAGAATTGGAATGTTTGTATAATGTAAACCTATAGCTTGCCTGATGGAGTGTAGTGTACTTTTAGGTAGTGAATAGATTACTTGATAAAAAGGGTTACAAGGTGACTGCTTTTATGACAAAGTAGAATAGCAATAAAAATGCAAGTGGTACATAGCGAAACAAGAAAGAAGTTAACATACAGCCCTGCACTTTACGCAAGAAAGTTTCTTTTCATCACTTTGCCTTTGAACCGAACTATCCCGTAATGATGAAGCGTCACTTTTAGCTATCTGAAGAGTTTAATTAAATTACTTGCTGGACTTGTGTCCATAAAAGTAAGGCAAGGAGGCCTTCCTCCCCGCCCCCCGAGCAGAATTTTATGATGATGTATCATATTTTCTGCGTATCCCATTTCCTACATTTACATCTTTACTCCACCTGAAGACAAACGCCCAATATATTGGCATATAAAACCCTATTCATATGCATGAGAGTGACAAAGCATCATGTACCTCCTATATGAGACACGTTAGGCCAAATTTCGGATGTCTTTTGTGTGCAGTCAGTAGTGTTTTGCTACGTGAGGGTGTCATCGATTTCTGTGAAACCGTCTGTGTTATCAGTGTGAGAAAATCACATCTTGGCCCTCGGTAGTAGATTCGATCAATGGGTGCTGAGAGGTAAAGATTGAAGAAGGCTAAATATACCTGGTTTTACCAAAATTCTCCATGGCAAACAAAGGAGGAAAATATGAGATAAATAGGTTATTTGCTGTATTATTCAGAGATTGCTTCACTTGGCTAAATTGAAGGTTTCAAAAGGTTTATTGGAGCATAAATCATTCAATACATATCATAATACAAATGAGAATAATGCTGTCAAATATTTTTAACCACACTCACTTGCTATTAGTTTCGTCTTAAAAAAAAACAACCAAAACCATGGAAGTAGATTATAAACTGCATCAGAAATTTTATGGTCCCATTGATCACGAAGAGGGCTTATCTCTAGAGAACAAAACTACTAAACCAGATCTAAGATAAAGCCTTTGTTTCGTATTGACACAACTGGGTTAGTCTAAATTTGTTTGTTAGACTTTAAGGGAATGCGCATGTTGAGTCATTTTTGTTGGGAAGATACAGATACAAGGCGTAATTATTAAACTGCTGTATTCACTGAAAGAGCCATTTAAGAGTATAGATTAAGTGACTTACAAGTCATTGGAATTGTGTCTGCTTTTGCATTTTAATACACTAGTAATTCACCATTACAATAACCTCATGAAAAGATCAATCTAGTTGTAGAGTCTTTTACTTTTCAGCATTGGGAATTAAAAAAGACAGACCTTCCATACATTGCAACTTAGCGTTTTTATCACTCAGGCCTTTTCCCCAAGTTCTCCGAGCTCCCAACATTGAATGAAAGGTGACACGATGTCTTTTTAGTCATTCAAATCTAATAACTTTTAATCTGAAGGTTAAGTAGTGAGATATAAACTAAGGGATGATAATATCAATTTTATGTTCACTGAAGGGCACAATATACCTCTTTCTAGTAGAGGGAAAATTGTGCGTAAAATGTCTTTTGCTTTTCAGTGGAAAAGCTGCGGCTCTGAGAGCTTAGGAATGAAGCAGCGCTGGCAAAATTAAATAAGTTTTAACACGGGATGGCTACCTTGCCTGGATTTGTGAATCAATGATTTCTTCTTAATAATGCAGTTTTTAGCTCGCTTGTCAGTGAACCGTGCTGGGAATATTCGTGCAGCGTTCGGCATCTTCTCTGCTACCGTGGTCCTTGTTGTAACTACTTATTGACCTCAACGGGCCTTAAATTGCCTCCCGCTGGGGACGGATGAGGAGAAACTGCCACTTGGTTGTACTTGCTGCTATTTCTTTGGCTTTTGTGTTGCTTTGCGCCTAGAAACGGCGCTAGCTAGGCGGTGGGGCTCAGTTTTGAACAGGGCGTCCATACGTGCCCTGGGTGTATGCTCACACAAGCTCTGGATCCGAACACAAGACATCTAACCACCTGATCGAAGCGCACATCTCAGTTTCGAAGTCCTCTTTAGAAATCTGTTCATGCGTGGTTTACCGTGGCCATCTTTTGCTTATACATGAAAACAAAATGAAGCAAAGTCCAGTAACAGGAACCCTTCAAGGAACCATGACTTTTGAAATGCATTTGGTAGCTTGTTTTTCTAACCTTGCATCTTATGTGAAAAGTCACCAGTGACAGCCCTGTGCTGCTTTTATAGATACGCGCTCTCCCCTTGTATGACTTCCGTGTCGTATTTGCTTGTGCTTACTCATCAAAGCAAAAAAAAAAAAGAAGTTATACATTCACCAGTTCGGTATGTTCAGGCAAACTGAACAAAGGGATGTTTTCAAGTGGTTATCTAGCATGTGTCTGCACTGATAGGGAAATTCAGTAGATGTAGGATATAAATTAAAAGTCTGTTTCAAATGACTGATGTTATTTAAAACCATTATAGGATACTCCTCTTCCATTGATCTTTATACTTCCAGGTTGTATAACAAGTAGTGCTGCCAAACCTTTGGCTGGTCACATAGCAAATCTGAAATGGCATTGTGCCTGGTAAGGTATAATGTAGTTTTTTTTTCTAATTCACATTGAAATCCTCTTATATTGTGGCCATCACATACTGCAAAGCATATCAATGCATGCCTAAATTTAAGTGTGCATGCAGTCCCATTAAAGTCATTGGGGCTGGTCATGTGTGCAAAATTAGTGCTGTACTTAAGTATCCAGCTAAATTGGGGCTTAAGTGATTTCAGAGCAGCAAGGATCCTTGTGGAAAGTTGAGATTTCAGAATGAACTTAACTTTTGCTTGGAAACACTGTGTTTTTACTTTTGAATGACTTTTGACTCTGCTGCTCTGGTTTGAAAAACTGATCCCACAGAGCAGCCTTCACTTCTTTATCTTTCTTATGAACCGAGGATTTTGCCACTACTGATTTTTGCCGCTACTGGAAATCATTTTACACCACTGGTAGCTGTTGATTTCATTGGAGATGTGCGAGATTTACGCATGCAGGTAAGACCAGAATCAAGTGCTCTCACTTGCCCTCTTTTTTGGGTATGTTATATTCTTTCTCTTTTAGAGTTTCATTGCTTCACAGCAAACCAGAAGTAAGTCAACATTAGCTAAGCCACCTGCTTCCATAAAAATACAATCAATTGTAAATTGGGAAGCGCTTGCACATTTTATGAGGTTTTTAAATGCAGAGCATCCGTGGTAAACTGAATAATAAATGTTAGTTAAATTTTGAGAGGGTTTCATATAAAAAAAAAAAAAATCAGCAAATAATGAAATTTAATAATTTCAGGATTTATGATGGCACGTGTAATCAGAGCATAGCTAGCTATACCAGCTCCTTTCTGAATTTTGTTAGCCCCAATGACTACATCTTAAAACATAAAATGTATTTGTAACCTATTTTAAATAGTGCAAATATTTCATTTTTTTTCCATAAAAGCTATATATTGTATCTGTAAAGTCAGTGTCGAGTCTCGGATATTTCTGAAACCTGGGGCAAGTGCCAGCTTTATTACAAAGTTGGGCTTTTCAATTTACTCTTAATCATATTTCTTGCTTTTCTCTCCAAGGTTTTTTTTTTTTTTTTTTTTTTTCGGTGGGTAGGGCTTAGTGAAAAATAATGATCCATAAAGTAGAGGACCGCTAGTGCTGGATGGAGTTAGGCTGTTTCAGCTGTGTAGCAAGATGTTCCAGTGTTGTGTTAGCAGGGCACAGAGTCTCTTCTCCCAACCATAAAGATTCATTATTGGGATGGTACACCGGCATCACCGGCATCATTTGCAGGTATACGGATGGCTCATTTTTGCTGTAGAGAAGCCTTCTGAAGTGAGCGCTCATGTCTCAACCTTTGTGTAGCCATATTAAACCAAACCTCTCATTAAACCTGCAAGGCTTTCAGACCAATCTGCATGCACTTTTTGAGCCCGCTTACCTTTCTAAGCAAGCAAGCAAGTGCTCTGATGCACTTTGTTCTTTTTACCGATGATCAGCATCATAATGGAGGAACGCCACACAAATGGCTTAAATTTGGAGATGCAGACAGAGTAAGGTCACATTTGCCTCCAGAATCTGAAGTAACCAGGATTTTATTTCAGATCAAATCTTGGGGGGCAATACATGAAAAATGCCATTATTACCGTGTGCAATATTTGTCTATACGCCTGCCTCTTTTAATTGAATAAGACTTGTTAGCGTTCAGGCGGGATTTCAGGCTCTACTCAATTGTACCTGGAAATTAAGTGCAGGCACGGGGTGGGAGTGCGGGGAACGTCTCTTCTTTGTGTGCGCACGCTCAAATCAGGATGACTGAGTTAAAGGAGCAGTTGAAATGCTTGAATTCAGTTTTCCTTAGAATTTGTTTGCATTGTATTACCCGTAGTGGAACGGCATTGCTAACTCGTGCCAGTCCAAGTGTAAGAAGGCTGGCTCCTCCCCACCAGATACCAAAGGCGCTGTGGTATTTCCCTCTTCGTATTTGCTTTCTTGGAAGCAGGCTGTCTGTTGAAATTCTTATAAAATTTCAGATCCTTGGCTGCTCACGACAGCTGCGTGGGCAGAGGGTCACCCTGGCATCTTTTGCTTGCATCTTACATTATCCCTCATCAGCAACAAAGCCAGAACTTTCGGTTTCCAATTGCTTGCTCACTGAGATAAGGAACTGGGGGGCATTTTTGTTTCCAAATGCAGCCTTAATACCACGTTTTTCAGTTCTACATAAATGCAGCGATTCACTTGCGAAAAACATGCCAAAAACTTAGAATGGGGCATATTACAGAGCGTCGGTGGCTGGCATTTCCCCAGTGAAGACACAAAATAAATCACAGAGTCCCAATTCCTTCGTGTATGCAGGGCTCGCACACTTAAAATAGACGCCAAAGGAGGCATGAGCAACACAAAGGCTTTTTGTTGTTGTTCTTCAGGAGATTGCATCCTCCTCCGATGGCCCCTTTCCCTAGGAAAATCACCCCCTCCGCTGTGGAGGGATGACTGTTGTGTATCTTCAGCTTTGCATTATAGCGCATTATGTACCCACTTGTGTAACATGTTAATGACTACCTGCCAATGCATCCTCCTGCATAAAACGGAGGGGTGGAAGTGTGCGTGAGGAAGGGGATGGAGGCAGGCTTACTCTGGATTTCTCTTGGAAGCTCGGTTTGCAAGGAAGGAGGGATCGGTGAACAGCCTAGAGATGAGAGGCTGCCCACGGCCATTCTTCAGTAGGAGTTGGCCTGTTGGTTTCATAGGCCCAGGACGGTGGAACAGGACTTTTGGCTGTCAGGATGCTTACCAGGAAGTGGATCAGGTACTGATAATATCTTTACAGAAATGTGTATTGCATCTAAAGAATGTCATTAAAAGGAAGTGATCTTTGTTTGCCAAATCCCAACCTCAAATATTAGGAAGTACAAGAACGACGGCTTACTGCAGAAGTTGCTATAAACGGCCGAGAGCAGGGTGTTAAAATGGGAAGTGTTTAGGCAACTTGAAAAGCAGGTATGGTTACCAGCCCTGCCTGCAATTAAACTTTGTGGATGTAGCAAAATCAGAGTCCACTCTAGGGGTGTCTGGGTAGCAGCACTGTAATACGTTGGCTTACTGGTCCTTTTGCCGAATGAGAACGTGGCTGGAGTTAGCCAAGAGCTCATAAGTAGATGCTATGATTTTTATCTTTCAATTACTTGAGATTTTGGCTTTGGCCAGAGTCCAGCCTTTATATCCTTGAGTGCGGAGGCTGCGATCTGCCAAGCAAAGGTTGGATATATGGAGCCCACGCAGTCGGCGCACACTGACTTGGTCAATACTTAGCCACAGGAAGCTGAGCAGGAGGGCCCAGAGCTATGTTTGCTGGGGAAATCTGCTGTGATGCCAGTCCTTATACCCCCTTCTGCTCTGGGCAAGTGATGTAGGGTAAGGGTTGGCATCGTCTGCTCCAGCCACCCAACTTCAAGCATGAGTCCTGCAAAGAGGATTTACCCAGATACCCACAGGTTTCATAGATTTTCATAGATTTCATAGACATTGGGGCTGGAAGGGACCTTGGAAGATCATCAAGTCCAGCCATACAGTTCTCTTTTTCCATAATCAAAGCCATAGTTGTAGCAGCTTGTAGAAGGGCTGCAGATCTCTAAATAGAAGCCAGGAATCCAGTCTCCCGTCCACATCACTAACTTTCAGCCCTTCTGAATAGCCCTGCAGCTTTCTTATGGAAATTTGCCTTTAGCCTTTTAGTGAGTCCACAAAAACTGCAGGCTAAGAACAAAGCCAGAGTTGCTCTATTTGCCCGTCCCCATCTCGTTGACATTCGCCTGCCCATCCCTTCAGCAGGGGTTAGCGTAGGGACCCTTATTTTTGCCCAGACGATCAAATGCATTTTTGGATTAAACGTGACCTTTTGTGCCGCCCTACCTCTGCTTCGTCCCTTTTTCGATTTGCACCCACCATCTGAAACATACCCAGTCGATAACAGGAAGCTTACTGCACGCAGGGCAAAACAACCAACGTCTTCCGGTTCCGATAGCTTTCAGCTTGCATTACAGATCCAAAAGGACAGAAATCCCTCCAAGTCAATAAACAACAAAAAAGTAAACTTATCTTTTATAGTCTTCTCGAAACAAATGTAAGGGTATAACACTGGAGCGGGTTTTATTAAATCTAGGCATGAATCCATATTGGAGAAATAATTTACAGCTTCCTTTCAGTTTCTTGTCTTTTTAATTAGTGCTGGCAATGGGATTGTTAGCTTTTAAGATATGGTAAATACGAGCCTATTAATATTATTGAACATAATACTCAACAAGGTACAAGAAATGCTGGTTGCTGTAGATGTTTTATAGACAAGTTAAGAGCAGGCCATTTTCTGTTTGACAAGTTTTCCTTTATTGCCGTTGTGTTTAGGTACACACAACGTGAAGCCTTGTGCTGTAAACTTTCTCCGGGTGTCTAGAACAGCTGTCGTTGACTGGCAGGCCCAGGGACTGCCTTGGATGTTTATTCAGTGTTATGTGGCATGTTTGAACCCCTTTTCACAACAGGAAAGTATTTGGAGTGTAAAGTATTTTCTGACTCCTTATTTTTCATGGAAAATGATTTGCTAAATTCCACTGGTTAGCGCGGAGCCCGTTTGAAGTGTTTTTGCACTGGGTTCCCTTCTTTTAACTTGTGTAGAGATCAGATTAAACGGGCTTAGCAGCGATTAGCTCTATTTACATTATTTTCTTTGCTCAGAAGGTAGGGTGCTCCTTTCTTTTTTTGGCATGTGTTCTTTTTTTAGTGCCCCTGCTTCATCACCTGTCTCCTCATTCGTTACAAGGACAATTGCAAGGCATAATAAATTAAAGATACGGCCCATGAAGGCTGTTGCAGGAAGTAGGGTACATCCGCTACAGGCAGAAAAATACATATTTTTCTGTAGATTTTCCTGCTTATATCCTTATCTGGGGGAAGACTTCGACAGCTTTGACTTTGAGAGGCTCCGTGATTGCAGTAGACCATTGCTAGCGAACATCGATAGCCTCACCAAGTGCGGTGACCACAGGAAGTCAGTCTCCAAGCCCAAATCCAGGGTTGCTATAGACTGTCTCTCCTATCATCGTTTCTCATCCTTTAATCAGGGTAGACCAGATTTTTTTCATAAAGCTTGGGAGGAGGGGGAGAGGAATGGGAACTGAAGAGCAATTGTATTTCAAGATACTTCGTAGCTGGCATCACGTGGTTTTTCCTCTTGCTTGTTAGGGAGGGTCACAATACCATACTTGTCTGTATCCATTCCTGTTGATTTTCCTGTCCCTCCCCTGTCGTTGAGCAGAGTCCTTCAGAAAGAGCAGTGGGTTGTTTCTTTGCTTGGTTATGTATAGGACACAAATGGCAAAGCACCCTTGGTCATCAGAGCTGCAAGCATCAAAACTTGTGTTACCTAAATGCACCCAACTCAGCCAGAAACTCCTGAGCAATTACAGTAAGGTGTCTTGATAGCAGCAAAAGTCACCCTTATTAAGTATACAAAATTCCACATTTCTTGGAATTGTGAACTTCTTGTCAGTTTTTAACACTTTTTTACTGCAAATGAATTAGGGATTCCCCCCCCCCCGAGTTTGACCCAAGTGAACACCATATGATGACGACTCCTGGAAACAGCCTATATAACCCGTCCCTGTTTTTTTTGGATCCATTCCAGCCATTTCTTATTTCATCTTATCTTTTGATTATTGCAGAAGTACAGCATTAGCCTCAATGAACACCTCTTCCCAAGGTTTGAAATCTGAGGGAGGGCTTGGAGGGGCTGAGGCCCCCCATAAGCTCCCACCATGAAGCTTGTTTGAATAACTGCTATCTTGTCAAAGTCTTGCTTAAATCAAATAGTTACTTCCATCTCTAACCTCACATCAGGCGAAGCAAAAAAATGGGCAAACCACTACATTGCAGACTTTGCTGGTGAGTCTGAGTAGTTCAGTCCCATCTACCTCTGCTCGTTAGGCTCTTTCTTAGGTTATATTCTCATTTCAAAATCCTCCACAATCCTTAAATTTAGGATGAAACGAAAGGTTTCATAGGACAGAAGAAAGCACATGACGTTCAATGCATAAAGCGTATCCAGACCCCACAGTAGTGACGACCATAATACTGCAGTAATTTGTACATAACTGTTCTTTTCTCTGCCAGGCCTCGGTCATTCAGAAAGACAAGACATCTGCACGATGCTTGTTTAAGGTGAGAATATGACACCTATGGAAACAGCTGTCGGATAGCAGAGCAGTAAAAGGTGAAAGCTAAGAGCATATTCTGCAGAGCCTTAAGTTAGAGAATGGCTTATAGCAGAATTGGGCAAGCGCTCTTTGCAAACCCGTCTGGGAGATGTATTTATCAGCCCATTGATTGCTTCTTCACATCCATATCCTGGAAGTTGCATTGCAAGAAATAGGATTATATGGGAGAGGCACCATGTTTCGAAATGCCTGAGGTCAAAGGATGCTGTTGTCTATCACCGCTACATTGTCTCCTGGGTATGACACTGGAGGTCACTCGTGCCAGGTACAGACATGACACTTTTACTGGTATAAGTGATTGGAAACTGGTCTATACCCATAACAAAACAGAAGTTCGGTACAAATAGACTGGTTTAAAAATGGCAGAGCCCAGTCTAAGATTTACCTCCCTCCTGCCAGAGGGTGAATGTTTGTTCTGTTTGCTACCGATCTAAACTATGCCGCTTGCAGAAAACTGTGTAACTTGGATTGATTCTGCCTCAGGGGTTTTGAGCGTTGGTACCTAGACGCACATTAGTAGTGTTACTAGTAGCTGAAGCAACAACCTGTGCAACAGTAGCTGAAGCAAATAATAAATTGAGTGAGAAAGACAGCACAAGCAAAACATAAGAAGATAGTGTTTGACCACACCTGAGTCCTGATCCATAAATCCATTACTGCTCATCTACTTTCTGCATAGGGCAACTGGACTAATGAACTTGGTGCCAGACACTATATCCTTTTCTTCACATAAAAAAGTAGCCACTTGTAACTTCCCCCTCTCCCCCCATGAAAAAAAAATCAAAATCATAGCAAATTAAGTTGGAAAGGACCTCAGGAGGTCACATCTCATCCAACCAGCCCCAGCTACATAATTCCAGCCAGGGCTTTCTTGAGCTGGGCCTTAAAGACCTCCAAGGATGGAGATTTCACCACCTTTCTAGGTAGCCTGTTCCAGTGCTTCGCCCCCCTCCTAGCGAGAGAGCTTTTTTCTAATATCCAACTTAAACTTCCCTCCTTTGTTTTATCCTCAACAAGAGCCAAGGGATTACCTCCAGAAGCAGTGCATGCTCTTGGCACGTAACATCACAGCGTCTAAACAAAACCACACCAGCTTTTCAAGCAATCTCTGGCATGCCATACTGTAACGTGACACTGCTTTTCGTAGTGACACGGTAGCCCATGCCAGACAGATGAGTCCTGTTTTTGGGAGGAAAGTGAAAACGTTTTCCTCTCCTCCCCACTCCCACGCCTTGCCCCCCTTGACTGTTAACTGATGGACGATTGCGTTTGGGTCTTCGAAGGCCAGAGTTTCTGAAGGAGGAAGGGGAGGATGATCCCAGAGCCGTTATGGGGTCTGAAATGGCAGTAACTTGGAAACAACACTAAGATATGTTCATGCTTCCTGGTATACTTGTCACCCAGCATCCTTACATCTGAAACACTCCCAGTGCCCGAGTCCTAGGAACAGGACGCTTGCTACAATCCGGGGCAGGTGTAAAAGTATGCCAGGACCCCATGCAACCAAACAGTCCCATGGTAGCTCCCTCCGGGCAGGTAGCACATCGAAAAGGCCCTTGTAGACCCTACAGGTCAGAAATAACTCCCAGGATCTCTGATGATCAGAAATCCACCAAGGCTGCCCTTACCTCGTGGATCTGCCATGTTTGCAGGAAGCAACACAGGGGTTTGCAATGTGTGTCTTGAAGGTCAGGGCTTTGTACAACCGAGACGCCTCCTCGGCAGGTGCATGGCACCTCTGTCGTTTGCTCTGCATGTGGACTTGACTACATCTCTGCTTCCATTTCTGCCTTCAAAGAGCAGCTGTGAGCTTGGATCACTAGGATCGCATCCACCTGTTACCTTTACATTTTGCCTATATTTTCATCCTGCAATTACCAAAAGAGCCGCCGGCTTTTTATTGTCCGTACCTTCAGCAGTCGTCTCTTCAGCTCTACAAAATCATCTTGGTCCTGTCTCCTTCCTCCTGTAGAGCAGCGATGCACTGTGATGGAAAGGAGAAGAGTGGTACAAGCCACATGCTGTCCACGACACCATCTGGCCGGAAAGAGAGGACACGCACGCTGCTCTCTTTGTGCTGGTAACAGCTGATAGGTGACACCCTTTAGAAATCAGCTACTCCGTTTCCCTTGGGCTCCTCTGCAGGGGTTCAAGCTACAGTTGTGATAGGATAAGTGGCTGTCGTGTGGCATGGGTGGGATCCACGGACGTGGCATGGTCACAGCCCCTGCTGGCTGAAAGAAAGGAAGAGCTAAGAAAGCGGCCCATGGGAAGTTTAATGAAGTCCAAACTGATATTTTAGCCTCACAACCACCCATTTAAGAGGATAACCCATCTAGTCCTTCTTCCAGTTACATTTTTAGTGGCCTATAACGTTTTGCTTGTAGTGCAAGAGTTAACATAAAAAGAAATGTTGAGCCAAAGATGCAGGTAGGGCGAAGTGGGGGTGCAGAAGTATCTTTCTATTCACTCTTCTTACCACATGCATTTCTATGGCTAGTGGGGATTTCTTCCATGTAAAATTGCTACTCTATCTAAAAGGAGCATATTTTTCTCCAGATCTGTGTTTATTACTCTTGCAATTGGCTTTCTGTAGCATAGATCAAAAACAATATCCAAAAGTTTTAGCTGGGAGCTCGCATGCATTTGCACACTGTAGCTGGCGTTCCTTAGTAGTTTTCCTGAAGTATACCATTTACTACTTCTAGTCTAATTTTCAGGTATAGTTAGGCACTGAAATCTGTATTGAGGTACTTCAAAGACCACTTAGATGCCTAAAATGGGTCATATAGGCATCTAACTTTAAAATCAATCCCTTGATTTCTTAGAAGTTCTGCAATACAAATTTGTTGCAGTAGACACCTGGAAATGTACTGCAGTCACGAGGGTCAGGCAGGATTTCCAACGTGGTAGTGCGGAGCAGAAAGTATTGTAGCTTGTGAATTCTCTTATATCAAGTGATAGCAGAAACATTTCTGTCCCTCTAATGTACAAAGCGGGGCTTTTGTTGAGAAGAGGAGTTATGTGACCTGGGGTAACCTCAGCCAATTGAAATAATAATTGACCCGCCTTAGTATTCACGCAAAGAATATTTTATGCTAGGCTTTAATATAAAGAAATGTTGATGAGATCATTACATTTGGAAAATATCGATAAATAATTGATCAACATTACAAAAGGGTTCTCTCTGCACGCAGACTTCAGGGTAATAAATAGTTATAGGCTCTGTTTGTCAATACCCAGCATGCAGATGACGAGGTGGACCCAATTAGCATGTAATAGGCCTGAAGGACATTTGTAGATAAGGGTTAAACAACCTATTGAAGCTGAACCCATGAACCTGTTTAAACTGCCAGACTTGTTTTTTTCAATAAAACTTTTTGTCTCTGCTGTGTACATATTTTTCAGCATATGCCTTTCATTCTACAAGAAACACTTAAAGTCAGGTTTTTTAATATAATGTTGGTAGCAAAGTATGAAGGACAGAGGAGGTAACAGAGAAAGCAACTTGCTAATGCAAAAGCAGTGTACTGAAAGTCACTTTTATTTCTTATTTATAATCTACATGCACACTCTGGATAATAGATGACAACGCTCATTCAGTACTTTAACTTCAAAGCAGAGAGAAGGCATGGATGACAGAGCTGGGAGCTGGAACACAAAGGTACTAACAACAAGAGGAAAAATGCCTGTTTACTGGATTGCATTTGTTAGCACGCTGTCTTCAGATATTGTTCCCCCAGGAATAGTGCGAATATGTGCTGCACGAACAATGATTTAACATCTGAAAATGGTACTTAAAGAGTTTTCTGTCTGGTAGTAATGTGATGAAGGCTTCTGAATGGAACCTGGGGACTTCATTTCTTCTATTTATCTATATGTCTCTCTGGTTTTAGGCAGCGGTAATTGCATATTTAACCCCTTAAATAGGTTTAACCCTTTCAGCACCAACTTTATTTTATTTTTTTTTTGGTCTCCTGGCTGCTTTTGTTGCACGACAGCTGTGCCGCCTGAATTCCTTGCCAAAAAATCAAAAAGACAAAAGAATTTTGAAGAAGTTGTAGCCAGGGACATGCATGGAGAATAATACCAAGCTCCACCCCACCCTTTCTCTTTCTTTCCCTCTTTCTCTCTCTCTCTCTCTTTTGGAAGGAAGGCAGTTTGAATGTAGATAATAGCAGCTATGAAAAAGTGCTTTAATGGGATTCGGTATAGCTGGGAGCCTTATAGCAGAGAGAGAGCGAGCTGTAATGAGGGGGGAAGTTGTAGATAGTGCTCTAAATCAACAGTATAAATTTGCTGCTTACTTCAGCAGTATAGTTCTTTCCAGCGTTCTCAATTAGCACTTGTTCTGGGGGCTTGCTTAATAGCTTATGTGAAACAAATATTAACATAAATTGTGTAATTATATCAAAATCCCAAATTCCTCCAAGATGAAAAATTGTTTGGAGTTGAGAATACATCTGCAGCAAAACACCATCTAGTTAAAGTAAACGAGGTCTAAGGAAAGCCATAGGAGTGGAGCCGAGCTACTTTTTACAGTGTATTTTCATGGTATTTAAATTACGATACCAGTGGGTATTTTTAATTAGTGCCTCTTTAAAGTGTGCACTTGTCTACATAAGCCATTTTGGCAAATTTGACTCGTTCATACAGTGGTTGCTGTAAAAGAGGCCAGCACAGCCTGCAGGAATTAGAATTAAAAGTTTCTGCAAGCTGTTGTCGACATGACCACATCTCATTAACTTAAAAAATGGAGATTATTTGCCTGAAAGCTTGATTTGACTAACAGTAATCAAATATTAAGCTCAACCGAGGAGGAGGAAAAACAGCTTCACTGTTGTGATCTATATCGTTAAGTGTTTTGTGGTTCTCTTTAAATAGCTGTATAAGATTTCTGTTTTGACAAACATAACAGGGGAAAAGGGAAAAATAGACATATGGCTTTGAAAATAAGCTAAGGTTAGTTTTATTTTACAGACTGAGACATTATTTACCAAGTGTACCAGAGATAAATACGATTTCTCAGATGTTTCTTTCATTAAGGTGGCAGAATTGATTATCTCTAAGTAGTTTCCCCTGAATTATCGAAGTTTAAGTACTGGAAATTGGTTCTATCTCATGATTATCTTTTTCAACTGTTAAATAGGCATGAACGGTACATTTATACCCTAGATTTATGTTATTGTTTTAACAAAATATAATGAAGTGGGTTGCAAAATTGTGCATAAAATCCACCAAAATAGAAAAGTGCGTTTCTTATCTCATGAATTCTTTAAATAGCTTGTTAGTTAATTTAAGTAGCTGAGGGGGGAAGAAAACCCTCTTTTGGGCAGCAATTAAGGTATTTGAGCATGAAAATCTGAAACACTTGCGTTCAAAGCAGCCAGATAGTCAAAATGTGGCGTTCCATGGTTTTGGGTTTTCACATTAAACAAGAGGCAATGTAATATCTAGGTGTAAACTGTGGTGCACAGTATTAAAAAAAAAAACCCAGGGTGCTGTTAAACAAAAGAAGATAAAGTCTTGTGCCTTTTTATGCCTTTGAACTGAGACCATGTGCTGCATTTTACTAAAGGAACATGAGCCTTGAATGTAAGTAACTGGTTTTTGCATTAGGTACTCCCTGGAGGTAGCAGAAAAATATCATGTCCCTGCATGAAATGCGAATGTGAAATCTACCAGAAAGAAATATTTATGACCATTTTATGCTTGATTAGACTTGGATGACATCTGTTAGAAGACAGGGACTGGACAAAGAGAGAGACGCTCGGGGGCAAATGTTAACAGAGTTGTTTAGATGATGCTGGGGCAGAAGCGTCCATTTACTGCCAGGCAAAACATAGGAATTGTGTTAGCGAGAGTGCAGCTGACAAGAATTCGCTGTGATGGAGACACTGTAAACTGACTAGCTGAAACAGTAAAATGCAGCTGTTGATATTCACTGCGCTTCCTCAATTGATGGTCAGGTAGCTCAGCTAAACGCACAATGCAGCAACGTGCAGGCGGCAGATGCATTAACACAGTTACAGAAAGGTGAGCGGGTTTCGCCAAGGTGACACACGCCCCTTTTCAAGGTGTTATTTCGCCTTCCCAAAACCCCCTTACTTGTTCTGAAAGAGTCCAAGGAGAACACGCTGCACTGAAATATCCGCCTTGCTTATGCCCCTTGCTTTACTTCCTCGCTACTCCTGCTTTCCCCTGCTGCCTGCTCTGAATGCAACTTGGTGCTCGGCCGGTTTTAACTTTCTCATTTGGATGCAAAGTGGGGGGGGCAGGTTCCCATCTCCTTCACCCTGCTGTACATCTAGAGCTGCTCCCTTCCAGCCAAGGGACTTCTGCCAGGTTTACATCACACTCCACAGCCAGCAATTTAATCATCTCCAATGGTGTCAATTTTGAACTGGAAATGAAACAAAAAAAAAAAAAGCCATTTACTCAATTGTTAGCATTTATGTGCTTTAAAAAAAAATAAAAAAAAACGTAGCCTGACTGTTTACAATGTCTGCAAAAGTGCTCTTTTATGGCTAGAGGTAGCAACACTCACTTCTTTCTGGGTCTTTTCCCAGCTTTCTTTTCCTGTAAACTTTCTCTGTCTGGAATGCTTATGGGAAATGTTATTTTGTTTTTGTTTGCAACAGCTCTGTTGTTTTGATTTTGTCTGAGCGGTATGGAAAACAGTACGTCACTCGGAGTGGGTGTTTTGTCTATTGGCCATTTGGCCATTGCACATACATTTCTCATACTTCCAACATGATGACAAGGGAACCCAAACGGCATAATGTTCCAGTTGGATTTTGCTTTTCCAGTTTAATAATAGTGAAAGGAAAACAGAGTTAATAGATTTAGCAGTTTTGATACCACTCTCATGCTGATAGACGACTTGGGTTGGGGTTTTTATTTTTTATTTTTTCCTTTTTTTTTTTCCCTGTGGTTAAGGAGCGATTTTTTTAGACAGAGGTCAGATGAATGCATATATCGGTTTCCATAATAAACTGCATAAGGATTATGTTGCACATTTTGCATACAGTTGTGAAAAACTGTAATTTAAGTAGCACAACCCATAAAAGGGTAATAAACAATTTTAATATCATTAGGATGATTAGTTTATGGTACTTTTACCCTGGTTTTTAGGCAGTACATAACATAAGCTCGACCAATAAATGTCTTTTAATTAAAAAATGATTTAAAATAAATTTCTGACTGGAAAACAGAACACAATGTTCTGAAGATGACTTAGAGGTGATAGCTGCATAGATTTAAATGCAAGATTTACTAATTCCTGCTTCTCCTGTGCCATGTTGGGGGTGCATGTTGAAAGGCTATAGAATACAGCTTTAAGACCAGATAATTTTTGTGTGTAGTACAGAAATATAAAATGGAAACTATGATTAATTTTTCAATTTCTCTCTGCAGATATCTAATAATTGTGCCCATGGACTGCCAAAGGCTCCCATTAAAGATTTAAAATGCAAAGAAAGGTAGAATCAAAAAGATGGTATTTTGGATTAAATAATGTAAAATAACTGTAGGGCAATAGCAAAGTGAAAAGCTATTGGCAAAATAAAAGCATGGCGTTGACTCTCCTTGAGACGCGCTTAGGCATATCCACTCTCTCATGCATCTTGTTGCCACTGTCGTGTTTACAGCAAAAGAAAAAAAAAACCCACGTATTTTTAAGGTTGCTTAAACTGGTCCTGAAAATATGCATTTGTCCCTCATCTCACTTTTTCTTAATTGGAGTGATGCACGTACAAGTACGAGACATGGCAGTGCGACATAAAATTTTACCTATCTGTATTGGCCGGGGCAAAAAGCTGGTTAAAGAATTTGTTCGAAATCCGCATGATGTATTGTTTCCTTTGTTGAAGATCCCCGAATATCGGGAGGGTGGAGAGCATTTTGTGATGGCTACCTTGGGAACGTGTTATTTTTGTTAAATAAAGGTAATTTTTATAAGCCTCCAGAAAGGGATATTGCATCCCCAGTATATAGAGGCTGTCAGAAAGGTCCAGCTGGACTTATCCTCCCTTTTCTGTACTGTCTTTATCACTTTGCTCAGTTCCACATAATAACATCTTCATCTGAGATTGCTGTGGCACAGGGGAACTGCATTTGTTGATCAAATTTGGCTGGATAACACTGTGATCTCGTATCCTGAAGTGCGGAGATGTGCCTGGAATACTTAAGCATAAAGCTGGCCTCTTGATTGATTGATTCTGCCTGTCACAGAACAAGATAACTGGATCAGTAAATACCCTGTGCACTTCAACTTCATCTACACAATCAAAAGTGAGGGCATCATGGGGCTGAAAAACACCGAGGCATGATGGGAATATATACATTTCAGAATGATAGCCAGGAACTTACTGAAAAAGAGAAGTCTTTCTGTGTGTTCATACGTGAACAAAAGGGAAAATTGCATTAATTTTGATATGTTTGCAGTGTGCCTGACTCATGGCCGGTGTTTTTCAGTCCGGTACTGGAGTAATGCCTCCGATCTGCCCGTGGAGTTGGACCAGCTTTATGCTGAACTCATGCAAAGGTGAATCAGACTCAAGATTTTTTTAGCCAGGTCGGGGGGAGGAAACATTTGGTTTTGTGCCGGTCGCAACAGAGTGCCTTGGCCTTTAGCAGGTAAAGCCACTGCATTATTTTATTCTGTTCTGTGAAGGTGATTAGAGTTACGGAGGATATTTTGGACTTTGGCACACTTGAGTGCCGGGCATCCTGAGTGTCACGCTGAAGGATCCTGCCTATTCCATCACGGAAATTCAGGCTGAATTTTGAATTGGGTGGGGTGTGCAAGGAAATAAAATGCGCGGCAACTTTTAAGGTTCAAAAGGGGCTCAAGTTTCTTAAAAGCAGGAACATGGGCAAACAAACAGGTGTCTCTAAAGTTTTATCCTTGTCACTGCAGTGGTATTTTGGGGGCAGAAAACGCCTGCCAGGTTGGTGCTTGAATGGCAAGGAGTGTTTCGAAGAGCAGTGCTTCCACTTAGAAAACACAGGCAGCAAGCAGCTCGTGGTGTATGCAACTACTAGCTCATCATCATCCCTAAGAGTTTTCCTTCGCCGTGCTTCGGCCGTGATATCCAGTAGTTCATGCGAACAACATGAAATAGAAGGGCAAAAGGGATGCCTGTTATGGTGCTAGCATTAGTGATATTTGGTTACTGCCAGGCTGTTTCTCTAAGGGACACATTGCTCTCAAAGCATCTCTTCCTTCAGTGGTTTGGGACATCATCCCTGTTGCATTTATTGGGAGCAGAAGCTGGTCATTCCACTGGTGCCACTGGGAGCCTGTGCAGGGACTGCTGGGCAGGGCCCTAAATTTGCCCTGCATTTTCTTGGCTAGTTGAACAGCACTTTTGGCATGGGCGCCTCACTGCTAAGAGAAATAGCCTAGAAGTGCAGCGCAGCACTGAGACACTTGGTTGTTTAGTTTGGTTTGTATTAACAAAAATGTTTGGCAGTGGGAATCAACACTGTCGGCAGCTTTGATTTATTGATTTTTAATTTTTTGAGAGGAAACCTTGAAAAAGGTTTTTTGTTGGTTTTTTTTTTTTTTTAAAAACGTCTAGATAAAATACCTTAAGAGAGGATTTTGTCCCCTTAGGAACGATGGGTCCAATCCCATAGCTTTATTCAGGCTAAAACTCCCACTCGTTTTTTGTGCTAGTTACAGTCATCCCAGGAGACTCGGAGCATGGATCCTTTTCTGGTAGAGAGAGGAAGTTGGCTGAGACTCAGAGAGTTAGATGTCCTGTGCTCTGTGACTTGCATGGAAAGATGAGTTCCTAAGGCCTGTTAAAATCTCAGCTTTAGCCACGTTTTTTAACTATGGAATAGAACCGGATTCCAGGATTAAGCTGTGCGGAGACGCTAGCACGATGAGCTCCAAAGAAAACCCTTACAACTGGAAGCTAAATCCTCAACCCTGCTAATCCACATCATTAAGGGCCGCAGCTACACGACAACACAGAGTTGTTGTGTGCCTGGAAGAGGAGACATCAATGCTACAATTAAGTCTTAGGCTGAGGAAGGTGTGTGAGATTGGCCCCAAACTCAGAACTGGGTGTTGGGGTGGCTTTATTCAGAGGAGTTTGCCGTTAGCTGTGACTGGCAAATGGTTTTCAGAATAATTTAAAATATTTAAGTTGACATGTTTACATAGCAGTAATACTACCTAAACTCTAGACTTGCATGTGTTCCTGGAAGCTGTCTGCAAGACTTCAGCTGATGCCTAGGGAGGGAGAGCTGCAGGGTTCAGGCATCTCCCTCGTGGTTTGCTAAGGGAGACCAGGTTACTGACTGATGTCTACTTTGGACCACGCCATATCATTGCATAGAAGAAAATGCCTAAGTGCAGAATTTGCACAGTGTATGGATTGTGCTACACTCTTTACCTTCATGTCCTTCTAAATGGGTCCATTTGAATTAGCAGGAAGACTTCTGGATACAGTAATTTCATGTATTTCTCCCAAGTGCTCTACTTTAAGCATGCAGTGTTTGATTATGGCCTATTTTAGGAGAATCATGTCTTTTGTAAGCTTTCTGTCATCCCCAAAGTTGCATTTTGTGCCTGCAGTTGTACGATCTGCCACGTGCCCAAACTTGACTAACGGGCACCAAGTGTCCAGCTGAATGTGCCGTGCTGTTCATGTGTCCGTCTGAGTTGGACTGTGGAACTGGTCCCTTCCAGCTGCAACCGTGGTTTGCTGCGCGTTGAAAAGGTTTCAGGAAGACTTGGTGGTTGTGCGTGAACACTCACCAAATGGGAGTTTCTACCTAAACCTCCAGGGCTATTTTAAGATTACTCATATATTTCAGTGTAGCATGTCTTTTTGCATGGAGCGTGTCCTGGTATCTTGGTGTCGATACCATCTGGAAGTCATGCTACTTGACGTTGTGAATATAGGTCGGTATTACCTCCTTCAAGAGCCTGCACTGCTGAACATGCTTTGGAGGATAGGTTTCTGAAGGTTACAGTACTTGGCCTTTTTGTTCCGGTGCCATTTCAATTGCTCACAATTTACTTTTATTAACCAACCGGTCACTGTGCTTCCAACATAGTGAGTTATAGCAGCAACATCTCTGTCAGGCTCCCGCACCTACTGTGCTTGAAGTGATTTCTGATTAGTTGCCCAGAGGTGATAGGCACACTTGTACGATCTGACGACTGTGGTCTGTAAGTATGGAAGCTGGAGAGTACAAGCTAATTTCAGCCAAGGCCCAGTCATTTGTGATGCTGAACTGCCTTGTGATATGTGCTGAGCTGGTCTCAGAGGATATTTAGCATCTCACAGGCACAAGTCTAACAGGCAGAAACCAGTAACACACAGCCTCGATCTCTAGAGCTACATGCGGTGCTTTAAAAAGTCTATAAAACTTGGGTGAGTCAACAGAGCAATGATTACAGGAGGGCACCTGTGCTACTAGTGCTAAATTGGGGGTTGTAGGATCCTTCTTTTTCTATCCAAAAAGGAGGAACAGAGAGTGACGGCAGGAGGATAACATACAAGTTCTTCTTTACCAGCTACGATGAATAAGGCAGATAAAATAAAATCGTCCTTTCTGGTGGCTAAAAGTGTAGAGAAGAAAAATATCCCTTATACCGTTCTCCTGTCTAAGGAGCAAATATGAGCGAGCTAGGGTGTCAAATGGCATTCCTGGCATGTAGAGCGATCGCGACGTTGCTTTGTCTCGGTTATCTCGTTACCCAAAGACGGTGTCACAACCTCCGTGTAACGCTGCCACGTTAAGGACTTGCCCACAACCCAGCTCAATGATGGATTTCTGCTTTCGATCCTTTACCCGTTCCCAGGCTACCCAGTGCTCCGAGAGTGCTGGAAATGATGTGACTGTCGATATAATGTTCTCTGACCTAATTTCTCAATTAATCTCAAATGTAATTGAGTCATTTAAACTAGTTCTAGATTTGGCCTTCTGCAGATTCGTTTGTGAAAAGTGAGACTTTCAACCACAGACTCGTACGTTGTGGTGTCGTGGCTCAGAAATCCTAGAGAGCTGAACCCGAACCTTAAACAGACGGTGGTAATCGCTGAAAAGTCAAAATTTCCGATGGTTACCATGCAGTGGCATCTGCCGTATTTTGCAATTGTGGTTTTACACCCTTGAAAGTAGAAAGAACATTTGGCAAATGGTTCTTCTTTAATGGTGACCAATGTTCATAAATATTTTTGGCACCGAAAATGGAAGAGAAGGCTAAAAGCAGCCTGTACCTACACCATAACAGCTGAACATTTTCTTGAAAGCAGCACAGCCACAATTATTAAGACAGTACTGAATGCTAGAAATGTTTACTCAAAGGAAACTATCTCCCTGAACTTTTCAGCAGTCAAAAGTTTTGCAATAAGTAGCAATCCTTCCAAAGGGGAACTTTGTGGATGCAGCAGTGAAGTAATGAGTGTGTGAATGACAAGTGGCTAAAATCCTCTTAAATAAAGCCAGTCTAACTGGGACATGGGCCTTCCTTTCAGTTATATGTAGTTTTAGCATTTTCCTTTCTTTTCCCAGTTCCGTTACTTGGGGAGGTGACGGGAGTGATTCCTTAAGCAGCATTTGCAGGTCAGGTCTATAAAATACCTGTGTGAGAAAATTCCTGATTTTGGAGAAAGGTGGGGCGAGTTCATGACTCTAAAGTTCATTTTGGTCCCCTCCGCCATGCGCCTTGTTTTCCTGGGTCAGAGCCCTGTGATGAGGCTGACGTATTGATGTACAAAGCTAGTCTTTAGTTTGGAATTTTACGCATCGAAATGATGAACTAAACAGAACTCGTTTGCTTTTTTTTTTTTCCTTTGTAGCTTTTTGAATGCGGAGTTACATACTGCAGGCAAGTCTCAACATATCCACCCCCGCGCTTGACCACTAGAATTAATAACTAGCCACATTCCTTGATGATTCTATAGGGATTGGAAGCTAGGCAGCAGAGTTTGCTATGCAAGAGAGTTAATAAAAATTTTCATTGCTGGAGGAAAGCTTATATACAGTAGTCTGTTTGTCCTGTGTTTCAACCACCTGAGTCGGAGCCAAAAAAGCAATTGTCTACTACATATTTCAAACAGATGCTGAGGGGTAGAAAGGGTGACTAGAATTCACAGCAATAAAATGCTGGCTCTTTAAGTTCCCTTGAAGGAAGTGAACCCATAAAATTTTTGCTGTCGACTTGTTTGTCCAGTTCTTTGAAGTATTTAATATTAATTTAGCCTGCAAATCATTGCCACCTCAATTTTTTCATTGAAGTATCGAAGCCTGTTAAACACATAACTTCGGAGTGCACAAAAATTGATTCCTTTAGCAGATATCTTCATTTAACGGTTATCCCTTTAAAAGGTTATTATTGAAACCAGCCATAGGGAATCCTAGCTATAGATTTGCAAAGGAAAAATTCTTAAGTTTACATGTATTATTTTAATGGAGGTGAACTTGACTTCTACTAGGCAAGTGTATTTTCGCTTGCTTGCTTTCATCCGTTTTCTGCTCTTCAGGCTTTTTTCCATTTTTACTTTCATTGGGCTCCTCTGTCATAAACCAGAGTAGGGAGTCTGAAACATTTGGATGGTGCCCTCCAGATACCTATCCTGTACCCGGTAGGGCAGTGGTCTAATCGGGGGAATCAAGCCATTGGCAGCTGCTAGGGAAGAAGCTGTTGTGCAAACTTTCTCATGAATGGCCCAGGTGAGGAGCCTCCCATTTGCTTTGTGGCTTTGCTTCCTCACCTTTCTGAAGGGCTGGGCGACCGAGGCTTGTAGTCATTCAGGGGGAAAGACTACAGTCAAACACCACTGTCCCAGGGCTGGCATGCCTAGGCGGAAAAGCAGTCCATGCTAGCTTCACCTACAACACAGAGATAAACCGGTGCGTTTTCTTTGTCCCAATCCCATCCTGCATCCTCTTCCTCTTTCCCCTTTTATAGACCGATGGAGGATGTTGGCAGGTGTCGTGGAGGTGACTTTAAAAAGCAAGTTGGAGTAGCCAAATAGGGGCAGCAAGTTGGAAGATATTGTTGTCTTGCTGGACACTTTGAGCTGCAGCCGGTTAACCAGCCTGTTTCCTACCGGTTCAAAAATGTAATGCAGAAATGTCACGAGACATTTACAGCGACTGTAGCGGTAGGACAAAGGAGCAAACATCGTTCTGTTTTCTTGGGAGGAGATAAATTAAAGTTGCATCCATTTAGCGGCTGCTTCCCATCCTTGAAATGACAAGGGGCGTTGTAAACTGTCTTTGCTCCATTGCCGCTGAAGATCTCTTCTCGGGTTTCCGGCAGACCCTTTGTACAAATACTTTTCGTACCTGGTGGCTTCTGGCGCCCGAGTACGTGGGAGGCTGTTGGGTATGGTGAGTTTTGCTCTTCGCCTGATGTTCCTACAGAAGCTGAAGGAGGAATTAGCCTGATGATTTAAATGTCAGCATTGCCACCTTTGTTTCAGAGTTAACACCCAGCCTAGGTGAATGGGGTAGTCGATACTTCTCAGCTATTGTTTCAGCCTGTCTCCAGACTCCTGTCTTTAAATGTGAGGGGTAATGCCATTTTTGTTTTCTTTATTATTTTGCAAGAGAGCTGAGATTGCTCAACCAGGCCTGGCTTTTGTGGCGAGCGACCACGTCACAGACTACTTTGAGACCCTGATCAAAAGCCCCTTTCCTTTTCTTTTCCTCCTGTGAAATTTCTAATCTCCCCTTTCCCTGTATCCTCTTTATTTTGCTAATGCAGCATTTAGTTTTCAGAAGCCCTCGAGGTCTTCTGCATTCTTCCATCCGTTCTGACTCCCTTTCTGCAGTAATGAGGAGTCATTCCTCTCCTTGGCCTGGTCTCTGGAGGTGCTTTTGTGACACAGCAGTGGCAAAAGTGGAGGACATTGGCTGTGAGGGAAGTTTAAAAAACACCATCAAACCTAACTTGGAGAAAAATAATAACACAGGGGGTGTCAATTGAAAACCAGCAGGGTGGCAAACCTACTGTACTGTAGTAGGAATGTAGCAGCCTCAAGGCCCTTTAAATGATTGGTGACACACTAGAGATATTGTTAAATTACCTTTTTTATTGGTTCTTGAGCCTTATGTATTAAAAGACTATTCTTTGGAAGAAGTCAAGAGAATCCTTATATTCCATTTCGGTATAAACCCGAGACCCAAAACCTGGATGTGGATCTGGACCTGAATTTTGCCAGAGTCAAAGGGAGTATTTGGATCTTGGGTTTGGGAATATGAGACCTGTCTCTCCTTCCACAGACTGTTTTGAAATGCTTATATGGCTACATAATCTGTTATGCAGCAGGATTGTAGCTGGAGGGTGTTTGCATTTTGGCATGTTTCCCTGCTAAACAAAGTCTTTGTAAAGTAAGTGTATGTGTGACTGAATTTACCATAGCAAAAGCAAATTGAACAAGCAAGTTAAGTGGGTTCTCCAGCTCTGTGAAATACTGCAGTGCATCCATAAAAGTATCTTATGCCTGTTTAAAGATTAAAAAGAACAGTTGTATTGTTGTTAGTTTTCTGCACCAAAAATTGAATATGTGGATTTAGCACAGTGCTAAACTCAAAAAACTCGATGTATTTCATAGTGAGGAAAGGACCAGAGAGTAGCTAAGTCTAGCCACCCAAGGCAAGAATTAAGAGAGAAGAGACATTAGCTTAGGCTCCTTGGAGCCAGTATTACCCTTGCTATGTACTCCAGAAGCCCCACTCAGCTTACAGCATATATTCACGCCAATTGACCTCCTGTGCTGTACCTTAATTTCCCCATCTGTATAGTTGGCTAGGGGGAGGGTTGGATGCTGCTGCTGGAAAGCTGTTTGAGGTCTTGCTTTGGGGCATCTCTGTGTGTATTAACGTCATCTTGGGGTCATTAGATGCAAGAGAAATGCAAGATCAAGCTTGTGGTGAAACACTACATGAATTGTAATGCTGGTAGGCTCGGCTCTCTTCCACAGGGCGCAGTAAAGGTCTCTGCTACAGATCCCACTACAAAACCTCAACATGGGTTTCGGTAGGACTCCCACATGCAGTCCATGTACACTCTGCCTTGAACAGAATGGTTTTGCTGATTGATGCAAGCGTGCTCCGAAATAATGACCAGTGCAGTCGTAACCTGTAACGGGAGCGGTGATAGTTGTGTAGCTTGGACGGGATCGGGGGACCGCGCTCACCGCTTGCATCCACATGCGAATGGAGCAGCAGAGTCTGTTCAAAATCTTAATTCCCTTCCTTTCACCCCAGACAAGCTGGAGGTGATATGTGGAGGTTGGAATAACCCCCTCTGGCCTAGAAGCAGAGCAGCTTTGAAACTATCTGGATCAAGGCTCGGATGGATCCAGAATAGGCAGGAGGAGATGCAACCATTTTTCCGAACCATTGGTGCTCTCCCTCCCTACCTTGAGCTGTAGCGAGCGTAGTTTAGTTTGGTCTACTTCCAGGCCTATCACATCTGTTGGTCTTCCTTCTGGTTATGCTTTTTTGAACCTCACAGCAACTCTATGCTGTGTTTGTATCTGGGTTTACACTAGAGATGGGTCAAGGGTAAATACACTCCAGCACTAGGCGAAACGGTGGATCCCAACCACACATGTGGGGAAGGGGTTTAGGTAGACAAACCATACAAATGTTAGGTAACTTTCCTTATGAGGTGGCCCATGAATAGGAAGGAGGCCTGTAGAGTGCAAATAGGACTGTTTATTTTGGGACTATTCATTCTGAAGTCATGAGTATTTTGGCAGCAGGGCTTCTTCTGGGTGGTACCATACACATAGTCCTCGCTCCGAAAAAAGAAAGACCAGGAATGTAGTATGGTTTCTGTTCCACTGAGAAGATCTGATTGAAATCAGAATTTTATAAATATATTCCTTTGAAAGGGAAATTTCAATATTTTCCAGCATCTGCTAAATCATAAGCAGCAGCTCAAGATGTGCCGGGTGTTGAGAAATGCTGTGAACTTGTAATTCTGAATTACAGCAGGGAATCGGGTTTAGTTTAGGGTTTCTAACCCCTCTGAGATCAAAAACAGTGCCAATGAGAAAGATAACGTATCGAGTGGCAGTGCATGTGCCAGACGGTCTGAAACTTACCTTCGGTATCCAGTTTGCAGAGAGATTCGTCATCACTGAATGTTGTTAGAAGAAGAATACGGACAAGACTTTTGATTAGCACATCAGAGCATTACCCAGGAAAATTTAATTTGGAGAGAAAACAGTCACTGAAGCATTTTTTTCAATGTCTCTCTCTTCTAGTGTGTGGGATCTATCTAGTCTGTCTGTCACCTTGGTATCTAAGTGCTGAAAAACCATGATGAGAAAACAAGGGTGCAGAACAAAGGTGTGTTATCTCTCCGTTTGCCCGCATTACAGGGAGCTGTGAACTCAGACATTCAAGGATTTAAAGCTGTTTATTTTTTTTCCATTGTTTAGTTGTATTTCTTTCGAGATGTCATTTTGAAATGGAACGGCTACATCTCAATGGTGGGTCTCTCGGTTTGGGACTAGAGCAAAGCCTAGATCCAGTAAGGTCTCCTTGAGCTAGGAGTGTCCAGTTGGGATACCACTGAGAGAGACTTGCCCTACGCTAGCCAGTCATATTTAGCCCATGTATACCCAAACCTGGGATAATCGTCTCTGTGGAGTACGGCCATCTGACAGTCAAGAAGGGTTAAGGGGGTCTCAGGTTTTCAGATCCCAACTTGCTAGGGGCTTTTGTAGAGAAAGCCCAACATTTTGAATTGGTTTCTGAAGTGCAGTTTGCAAAGCACAGGTTTGATAGCTGTGTATACATTTTACTGCCACATCTACACCAACCTCAACCTGCCTGAGCAGGAGGCTTTCAGCGCTCAGTAAAGGGAATTAGAAGAAGTCTAAGTTTAAGTCAACGAAAGAGTGAAAGATTGTGCCCAAGTCATTATCCGACAGGGAGTTCTCCGTCACTGTGGCAGTCTTCATGTCCAGGATGACTCCAACGTAACTCCAAAGATTTGCCCCCGCTTTGAAAATCCATTCTCCGATGTTTTGGATGATGAGCACAATTAGGCAAATTCCTTCTAAGTCTTTGTCCTTTTCTGCTGTCACCGTTTTTACCGCCCTTGGGCTGAGCTGGGATGGCTCCTCCTTTTTTTCTCTGTTGCTTATACCAACGCAACTGGACCTCTCGGTAAAGACAGAGGCTGTGTTAGCTAGGGGAGAAAACATGGAGCCCAGTGCCCTCTTCGGAAGATGACACACGAGCCTAAAGCAGTTCATGATTTTTCTGCAAGGGTTCATGTAAGAAGAGGACAGAGAGTCGATGTAGAGTCCACTGGGGGGGGTAAGGTAATGCCCTGGGTTACAAGGACAGGTGCCAGTTGTACCTAGCGGAGATCTACCTAATAAAGCCGAGTAGCTGACAAGGAAGCTCTGTCCTGTTTACTCCTGCAAGACCTCTTCCAGGGGCAACCAGCCATGTAAGATCAACAGATGAAAATGCTGCAAAACTATTTTGCAGTCGAAGCACCCAGATGTGTTTCTTGTCCCAGAGCAGGCGCTGTGTCCGTCGGCGGTCTTGTGCCCTGGATGGAGTCTAAGGATTTATATCCCATTACCTGTTCCCTGAATCATATTACCAGGAGCATGCCTGTAAAGAAGAGACGTTGATCGTCAGTGAATCCCACCTCTTGGTGATCAGTCATCGCTCCCCGAGGTAGACCCTTATGCAGGTGGCCTTACAGAAAGGGCAGTTCGTCATTAATTGGAGTTATTTGCTGGATGGGGTATCTTTGTAAAGGATAACTGCGAACAGTGAAGGCATGGCCATTTTGAAATGAGACTGGGGTGGCAAAGGGGTTGGCAAAGTGCCTGGTTTATCTCGTGCTGTCATGGCTGAGACGGCTTACTAATCTTTGCTGCAACCGTTATAAATGGGACAGGATAGCACGTAGCTAATTTAGGAAGAAATGTTAGACTTTGGGTGGTTATGTGGGGAAATTATGGATAATATACTTCAGACGAGTACCAGCTCTTTTAATCGTCTTAAGAGAAAATACGGAAGAGCAACAAATAATTATCTGTCACCTTCACCATCTTGAGTCGGGCACCCAACTCTGCCCTGGGACTTTACACCCATAAAATGCAAGCCTAAGTGTTTGTACTGGTAAAATGTCATGTACGTTGGTTGATTTTTGCACACACAAAAGACCTACTGTCCAGCCAGCTACTGTCCATTTAATAGCTGTACAGCTAGCTACCTAACTGTGCAAACAGTGTTGCAAGGGCAAAGGTGACAACAGTGGATGCTAGGACTTTTTGGGCATCTATACATGTACTCAGGGGTGGAGGGGGGATATGCTCTAATTAGAGCAACTCCGAGAGACTCTCTAATTAAAGCGCTTGCAGCGTCACGTGGATTCAGCGTCCCATGCTTCCAAATGGTATTGGGGGCACTTTAACTAAAGCTCGTTCAATGAGATTTAGTTAAGGCACCCCTGCAGCCATTTTGAAACATGGGGACACTGAATACACATGACGCGGAGGCTGCTAATGAGCACGCTCTAGCAGATTTGCAGCAGACTCGATTAATCACGCGTCGGAGCAGAGCTCCGTCACATGTATAGGTGTCCGTAGTAATGAAATAGTGTGGAGTAAAGTTTTAGTTTTAAAACCTTGATGTTGTGTATCAGGCACGAACAAGCTGTTCTTGAACATCAGCATGTGTTCCTCTTTCACATTTTTCCCCTTGAACAAACATGTTTCCTGTGACTGGTACAAAGAAAATTCAGCCTCCCATTTAAACAAGTCATTTAGCTTCCTTCTCACATTAGCTACTTTACTAATGGCTTTGCTTACGCGCATACAAATATATACATGCCCATACATCCGCGGGACGGCATTCTTCCTTTAGAACCCCAAAAAAGTGACAGAACTGGTGTTATTTGGTGCATTTCAATGCAAGAAGTTGGCATTAAAATGAATTCTCCTTATCTTGTCACATCCCTTTGATCTGTAGCCTGTGAGTGTGTGGTGGCACCAGTAGCAGAGGATGGGGAGACTATAGCTTTGCATAGCACCACTAGCTCCGAAGCATTAGTGGTATCCCCATGAGAAATGCCAGTACTTTTAATACGCAATGAATGCAACCTGTTCCTGTGTATATTTGCTCTAGTGCTAACTGCCGGGCAGAACATGCCAGCCCCCAGTAGGTCATACATCAAAGGCTCTTTTAAAACTGTGTTTCCTTTTCTTGTTGAGCTTCCCATTGCATAGGAGGATTAGTATCTCCAGCAATAGAAATTCTTTGGGGCTTTTTCCCCATAGAAATTCCCATTTTCCAGTTCATTCCCATTTTTATCCTTTTTCCAGGTACCATGCTACCTCTCACTCCCAAGATTAAAGCACTTTGTAGTTTATCTTAGCCGTCAGACTATAACTGTGCTGAGGGTTTACTTGTCAAAAGGAGAATTTGGTGGTGTCCCCCCCCGCATGCACGGTATGTTCAGTGTGTATGCCATTGGCAATTGGTTATGAGCAGTGAATCAAATGCTCTGGACCTTTACACCAGTCCTCTGCATGTAAGCACTGTCAAACCTGTTCTGTTTGATGAGTGGGGTTACTTTCTTTAATGAATAGTATGCAGCCAGTGTACCCATCAGAGTGTGCAGTGGTATTGTATAAAAATGAAGATGCACATGTATGTGTCAAGTGTTGAAGAGCAGAGTTCTTGTTATAAATATAGTTCTGCTGTGCTCCTTCTAACATTTCAATTTTATAACCCAGTCTAAAAGACTTGCGCAAAAATGCTGTAGTGCAAGAGAGCACTTGATTCTTCAAATAATTCTTAGTAGAACAAACTAGTAAATAAACCTTAAAGATAGTCAATATGACATCTTTCCGAGTTCTAGCAATTGCATCTGGGATGTAGATTTATGAAAGGTAAAAGGAAGGACAAGTGGAAGCAAAAGCAGAACTGTTTTATTTTTTTATTTTTTATTTTTTTGGTTTATTGCTAAAATGTAAGAGTTGTCCCCTCTTCTTTGTGTTGTTTGCTTTATCCTTCTGGTTATATATGATCTGTCTTTACATGTATGGTTTTTAGAGACCTGGTGGCCCACTATGACTAAATGTTTGCTTTGACTGTGTGTCTGGTATGTTAACTTTTCCTAGCAGAAAGATATTAAATTCATTTTTTATTACAGGGGGGAAAGGGGGTTGTTAAACGTATGGAAACTCTTATTGGCTGAATTCTATAAGTGAATTCATTCAGCAGGCTTGGTGTATCTTGTACACGGTTCAGTATTGCCACTCTGTTCATCACCCCTTTTAGTACTTTAGGCATATGGCATACAGTACATCCAGGGAAGTGTCAACAATATGGCATATGTTGTACATATTGATCTTGATACACCAGATAAAATAATGGCCTTAACTTTAAAAGATGCAGTGCTAGGAATAGAGGAAGCTACACTATGCAATTGGGACCTTGCCGTGTATGAAGAGAAAAATTGCTATATTACTTGTATAGTACAGTTCCCGATTTCTGGTTAATATGAAATCCGAGTGGGACCACAAGGTCTGGTTAAGGCAGGAAGAGTTTTTCCCCTCGATCCAGTCCAGTTGGTGCCAGTAGGATCTGCTTGGACTCATATGAGGCCGGTTGTGGGCTTGGAGCCTGTGCGTGCGGAAGAGACCGGGCACCAGAGAGGAGTGCGATGGCTGTGATGCATGCCAGTTTGAGCATGTTTCACAGCCTAGTGACTAGAGCTGGTTTTATCCCACTGTGTTACCAGTGCGAACTCCCCTTTGCAGGGATGAAGAAGGGAAGTGGGGTCATGAAGAAGGGAAGCTCAGTTCACAGCCATCACCTTAATGCTTTTCGTCCGAGGGGACAGCCTTTGTGATGGGAATGGAAAATGGATGGAGGAAAGGGGCTACCAAGCAAGCATTAGATGGTCACTTTCTCTGACTCGGTTGTTTCTCAGTCCTGCCATTGAACCTACAGGGACAAGTGCTTGGGTCCTTGTGGAGACTTTATCAGTGGGCTTCTTTGGATCCTCTTGGACTATTAGGGCCCTGGTCTGGGGTCATAGCGATACCATAAAGATGAAAAGCACTGATTCCCATTCCTCATCCCAGAGCTTCCCAGCTCCCCACTTCTCGGGGCACTCTTCCTTCCCCCAGGATGCTGGTTTTCAAATGAAACATTAAATGCATGTTTATGTTAAACCCCGCGCCTGCGAGTTTTGGAAGCAAGTTTCACCTTTAAAATAAATGATTCGTGCTGCACAACGTGTGCGTCTGTTGGTGTTTATTGTGCTGCATAGGACTTGCTCTGAAGCTATAACATCTGAAGTGCAGAGAAGCAATGACTGGAGAAAGAAATAGCTCCTTTCCAGCAGAGAGCAAATATTTTCCTGTTATCTCTATGGTGGTTTTAACTGTTCTCAACACTCACGGGCTTGTACAGATCACCACAAGGGCAAAACAGAACAACAAAATATTTATTTTTCATCTTTATTGAACGCTGAACACTGTGTGCATGTTTATGAGGGTTAAACATTAATAGCAGATGTTGTTAATGAGTAGAAGTCTTGAGCCAGCTTCTGAGACCTTTTAGTTAGTACATGAATTTTCTGGTTGATGACAATACTTGTAACATGCCTAATTATGAAGTAGTGTTGTAATCAAGCCTTGAGTAACGGAGGGATTCCCACCCCCTTTTGTGGTTATGTTAGTGGCACCCACAGATCATTCCAGTGCTTTGATTATCCCCCCCCCCCCCCCCCTTAAACATTCACGGCGTTTTCTGTTCCTCCCAAGCATTTATTCCCACCGAATTGCCACACAGGAGCACGCACGCACATGCGTGCCTGGGTCGCCTTTTTTGCAGCCTTTGCAGACTCAACACACAAGTGCCTTGGGCTGGTGACGGCCTCTCCAGTTGTTGCACCAGTTTGTCGTACTTCCAAGTGAAGTACGTGAAAGTGATTATAGGTAATAAATATCTTTTTTTTTTTTAACTTATTGCAGAGGCAGTTTTTCCCCTGTTAATGAGGGTAATTTGACTTGGTTGAAGGATTGCAGTTCTTAAGAATTAATGCAGCAATCCAATTCAAAGATTTAAAGAGATCTAAGATTTTTCACAGGTCGCGTGCTAGTGAATGTGCTCCTATCACATAGCAGCTAATGGACTTGAACAACAGTCTGTCATTTACTGTTACCTCAGTGTATAGCAGCTTTGCCCTTGATAGCAAGTCTACTTTCCCAGCAATGCAGGTTATTTAGTAGCGTGGTGTATTTGTAACACTTTTAAGAGATGCTATCCTATTTCTAACAGCCCTAATTACTGTAGAAAGTGAGGTTACCTTTCTGACTTTCTAAATTAGGTGTTTGAATCCTAATCTGCAGTACTTTAAATGTATTTTATGCTCTAATAGCCACTTTCTAATTTTTTTCTCTTTTTTTTTTTTTTGATCGAACTTTATTATAGACATATATGAAATAATTCAGGTAAAGTTATTTATGTATTGCATTTTTGCTGTACAAGTACACACAGGTTAATTACAGGAATACAAAAGTGATATGCCTTCGTCTCTATAAGGTCCCATTATTTTTAGGAATGTATTATTACCTTTTAACAATGTTTCTTAATGGCTTATTTGTAAATGATGTTGGAAATGCTCTAATTTCTTGATCCTATTATATTCTTGGATATTAAAAAATCCTATTTTAAGGTCATTAGAAAGATTCTCTTCTATTTAAATGTGTGTTCTCTAGACAGTGTCACTCTATACTCTGCACGCAAAAACCTTTGTTCCTTAATTAGAAAAAGGACTAGAGCTCATTAATTGTGGGTACCAAGTGATGTCTGCTCGAATGGTGAAGCAATATTACAGTTTAAATAATGATTGAGTCTACATTTTTTAGAAGTCTTATACTATTTAGGGTTGATTGTGATAAGCTGAATATGGTGCAGGTTTCCATATGAAGATTTTATTGGAAGATCTCTTTTTTGGGAAAATAAACCCCAGTCAGGTGCAATAAATATGGGGTGAATTGCACTTCTGCCGTGCCCACCATTTAAAAAGTCAGGATTTGCCAACAGTCATCATCAGACAGCAATATCTGAACGAGCAGTTTCCCCCCTGTACTTAACAAAAGGAAATAATTGTGACAACTGTCTAGCAACTGAGTGGTTTTGATCTTGGCCTTATGGAGTTAGATTGCGATGAAAAGAATATTTTAATTGCTTGCTTGCAAACAGGATGCACAATAAATGTTTCAGCATTTCATAGGGCTCCGTTTGGGAAGATGAAGACAAGTGTACTTTGTTCTTTAAATCTTTAACGTCTCATTTTCAACCTTAGAAAGAAAATGCAAGACATGGGAAAGCTAGACCCAATGCCGTTTACAGAAAGGTTTATATCTGCATAGCGGTTACAGAATAGTGGCTTCGAGCGCTCCTGCAGGTGTGCGCCATTTCAAGAGTCAGAGTGAGTGCCCGGTTTTATTGGTAAGGGCAAAGCTCAAAGGGAGCAAAAGCTTTATGGGAACTGTTTGCGTTGACCATCAGAAGTCAAGTACTTGCATGTCTCTTGATTCATGCCTATAATAGCACACCTACTGCAGTCAGTCATGGGCAGCAGAGATGAAACAAGCCTTTTTAGTTCATTGAGTCCATCAGTGCCACTGTGAGAGTTGGTGGGAGATATCGAGGCCTTCTGCCTCCATGCAGATGCTACCATCCTCTTACCTATGTATGGGACAGGGCCTGGGCCATGGTTTCCTGTCCTTATTGAGGCTGGTTATTCCACTCATAGCAGAGACAGAGATTAGGAAAGGACTGCTTTATCTGGGGCTGTCCAGAGCTGTTCCATCATGTGTCACCCTTTGCTCCACCATCTCCCTTGTCTGGCCTTTCCAGCTTAGACCTGTCCCTTGGCATCGTGTTGCTCCAACGTCTGCATCCCAACCCATCCACGTCTTTTTTGTCCCCCACCCCATTTTCACATTGAGCATGGAAGAAAGGTAAAATGATTCTTAATTTTCTTATGCTCCTGAAAACCCTTGTTAATAAAATAGAGCGTTTTCTAATTGAAGGATAGGAAATTAGGCACATGGAAGCATGGGTTTGTCTTCTCCTTAACAAAGACAAATTAATCACGACTGGTGAATGGGGGGCGACCCTGCCTTCTGGGAGACTGTACTTCAGTCCAAGCATACTGCCACTTACAGAGCTCTTTGTGGCTGGAAAATGTCTTTTTTTTTGGTAACCTTCTGTATTGTACTTTTCTTGGGGAGAAAGAAAAATAGTTTTGTGGTTTTTTTAATATACAACCCGCCCCCCCCCCCCCCCCCCCGGTTCTTCAATTGACTATACAAAAATCTTATTGCAGTATTTATTCCAAACCTGCACACATAATGTTCAGTCAAGGAGAAAACAGCAAAAAACAGTTGTTGATGGACTTAGCAGAGAACTGGATTAAATAAGCATTAGTCTACTGAAGCTGATTACAGGAATATGAAAATGCAGTATCTTAATGGTACATATTTTCATGTGGCAGCTCAGTTGCCTTTCATTTTGCAGCTAATATGTCTATTCTTATGAGTCATTTACTTCTTTAATTACCTTTTGCAGGCAAGGCACCATGGTATATTAATGTGAATGATTTTTACTGCCAGTTTATCATACAATGCCCCAGAAGTTGAAAGGCATAATTGACTTGGAAGAGCAGCTCATGAAGGAAACAATATTTAGTTGACAGTTTTCCTTGTACTCTCTGTTGACGTTTATGAGTTTACACTATGCTAAAGGAGTAATAAACACAATTTTCTTTCAATAACAGGAAAGAGTAGTTTCTAAAATGCATTTGTGGAAAACAGATTTCTTCATTTCTTGAATAATATAAAATAATGTATTTCCCGTGATGAGACGCATAGAAGATTGTCAATTGAATTAAACCTCAGAAGGTGCTTTTATAACCTGCCTTAGAGCATTAAAAGGTATTAGGGTGCATATGAATCGAATCAGTTTAATGAATATTTAAATTATATACAGATTTGGCTACATCCTATTCAGATCTGGGTGGTTAGATTATTTGGCAGCCTTCTCTTCCCTTTCAAGTGCGAAAGTTTTGGGGGGGGGGGGGGGGGATATGCAAGGGAAGACACTCCGCTTGCAGAGGTAGGAAACGCAAGTCGATAAGGAAATCCTAATTCGCAAATTATTCAGTAACTTCCCATAACTGTCCTAAAGTTATAAGCTGGAGAAAAGTTTATAATACAAGGTTGCAATCTGTCAAAACCCATTTTGTTTCTGGAATGATTTTTTTTTTATTGATTTGACCTTGTCAGCCAGCAAATTCTTTTTTTTTTTTTTTTTTTAATACGTCCAAGGGATTGCACTTAGGTGTGATTAATCATCCTCTCCCGCTTTAATTAATTTAAAGGCACATGGGCGCTGCTGGCTGGCGTTTTAATCCTCTCCACTTTCACCCGGAGCGTGCAGGGATGCAAACGATTCCCTGGCTGGCTGGGAGAGAGTTAAACTTTTCTCAGTTTTCCCCGATTGTTTGCAGTTCAGCCCTCTGCAACATAATGAAAGTTTTCTAGCCATCTGTTGTTAAGCTGGCGGTGAGCAAGGCCAGTATATCCAAACAAAGTCCTGGCCTGCTGTAAACTGAACCTGTCAGTTTAGCATAGCTTTGTTGACCTCCCCAACATGCAGGGCAGCCCGTGGTACCAGGCACCGACTGTGTATATAGCTTAGTAGGGAACTACTTGGGGGGGACCGTGTTTACTTTTTCTACTTAGTGTTCCTCCCACCGGCTCGAACTAGTTTATACTAAATCTTTAAATTGACACTGTTTTTCCAGTTTTGAGCTTTTGGGGTTTCCAACCCGCCCTCACCCGATGACAATCCACCGTCCCTGGCCATTAGGGGCACGTGTGATACTGCCTCTTGGCAAGAGGGGGGGAAAAGGCATGTTCACCAGTATCCCAGCTTGCTTTGCAGGTGGCTGTTGTTGTCTTTGTTCTGTATTATTTAAGATCAGTTATTCCTTTGCGTCTTTGTTTTGGGACTCGGGAGCAAGGTGAAGCATCGAGCGCTCTTGCGTGCGTTGTCTTAATGTAAAGCGGCAGTTGCATCCAGGAGTGTCCGGGACCCGGCCTCTTCTGCTTCTCTTTGGTTTGGTTCTGTTAGGTAATGCTATCGATTTTAGATATTACAGAATTTACAGCTTGTCTGAGCAAAGTCCCAGAGATCAGGCCTGAAAAGCCTGGACCGCGGGTATTGTCTTGCATGGCTTTACTTGGGCTTTACTTTGTTTTCTTCCTTAGCTGTACTGTCTCATGGCACTTGCATCCGTTCCTCAAATTTTTCTTCCCCTTTTTTTCCTTCCTGAGTAAATTTTAGCTTGCTTGTTTCTTTTTGTTTGGGAGACAATCTACAATGCTTTGTCCTGAATTTGAATCCAGTTACGACCCTGGTTAGAAGACTGGTAACAAATCTCAGAGCGTCTGCACAGGGAAATAAATATTACCTGTTGCCAGTGTTCGGTTTTTGGACCAGACTTGCAGTAAATACTTTTGTGTGTTAACCTCTGCCAGAATTGCTTTTTCTGTTTTGTTTTCTACCCTTCTGCCTTATAAAATTAGGCATTTTTTGGCTAGTCCCTAACGTTTAGTTACCAACAGGCTCTTGGAAACCAGTCCAGTTTTCTCTAATTTCACAATAGTGCAGATCTTAGGAGGGATTTTGCCTGTGTAAGGACTGCAGACTTTGGTTGCGTGTACCAGATACACGGCCTGCAAAGTTAGAAAAGCACGTTGTTCATGGTTCTTATTAAAGATATTCCAGCCCATCAACATCTTCATGATGAGTATCAAATATGTTGGAGGCACCTCCATGGTTTAGAGCAGTGGTTTGAAACCTTTTTTATTTACAGACCTCTAAAAAAACCTTTTTGAATGGAGGTTCGGACCCCTCTGGAAATGTCTAATGGATCATAGTCCTCTTTCACAGACCCCTTAGACATAGTCTGTGGGTCCTGGGGGTCCGCAGACTACAGGTTGAAAATCACTGGTTTGGAGAAAGAAAAGGTGGAGGCAGTTTCAGGTAAGTAGAAGTAGGGCTGGGCTGGTCATGACCGGTCAGATATTGTCAGTAGACTGCATATTTTTTTGATTAGTCAAAGATTTTAACAATTTTACATACCCCCCCCCCCACATTTTTGTAGTTTTCTTAACAGAAATATGATTTTTTTTTTCTTGTTTTTAACATATTAATGGGAAAATTGTGCTTTTTCTGTGTATTATGTGGACCTATTGGCAGGTTGTTTTTTTTTACAATTTTTGACCAATATTTGATCAGTCCATTAACCAGACCTTATTTGACTGGTCAAATACCCAACCCTAATTAAAAGCATCTCTTTACCTTTATTTTAAACGCATTCAGTGCTTTTCCACATCTCCTGCAAGAGGGCCCAGAGCATCACAGGTGACGGGGTATAATATACCAGGGACCAGCCCCCATCCGTGACGTTTCAAGTTGCACTCCCTGGCATATGTCTGCGTGGCAAAGCACGTGACAGCGGTGAGAAACACTCGGTTTAAAATTCAAATGATGGCACTTACTAGGAAATCCCATGCAGCCCTCATCTGTTTGTAAGGTGACTGACACACAAAGTGCTTTTTTTGTTTTAAGGTAAAAGAAAATGTATTCAGGATAGGGTTTCTGGTACAAATGTCAGGTGCGACGCAATGTATGCTCACTCGAAAAGTCGGGCAGATAACCTTGGCATTTAGGACGCTGCCTTTTTACCAAATGAAATTGTATTTTGTTTTTAAAAAGGGAGGACTGCATTAAGAGGTCACCTATTAGCTGTGTTTTTGCTGGCTGTCTGAAACTCAGCTCTACTGTCTATTAAACTCAAACCACTATGTAAACATTCCTGTGTTGTTCCTGGTCTCTACAATGGCCAAGGGGATCGGGTTTCACCTGCCTGCACATCTTCAAGCAATTAGAGCAATTAGCTTGAAGCCATTTCACATTCAAGGTCTACTGTGACATTCAAGTCCAGAAGAAGTCTGGAAAGAAAAAAGAACAAAAATAGGAGGAGGGATATAGGATGGCCACTGTTCAAAGCACAGGAACAAATAAATGTGCTTCTTTTTTTTTGGTACCGACTTAAGATGCTGTGTTGTGTGGTTTTGCAGTAGGTATGCCAAGTTATTGTTACCAAAAAAAACCCAGCATCCAGTCATTATTTAATCTGGATGCTAAAGTTTTGTTTATAGGTTGGGTTGGGGAGGTAAGGGGAGAAGAATAGGAACCTGTCTTTGAATAGCCGGTGTGTGAAAATGGTACGCCGTTGGTCTTATTTACTGACATGGCTCCTGGCGTGTAGATCATATTTTTCCTCTAATTTACGTGGGGATTTATATTTGATGTTTACATTGTGAAACGGCGCTCATTCTGGTAAATGTATCAGTTACAATGACATTCAGCACTGAGTTTAGTGATTGTAGCAGTAAGTCTTGAAAGCTGCTATTTTTTAAAAGGTTGGAGCAGATTAGTGGTGACCTTAAAAGATTAAACTAGTACAGTTTAAAGATAAATAATCAGCCTTTAGCACATTAGATAGCTACATAAGCATGACAGAAGGTGACTTTCTTACCACAGTTTTAGAATCCAGGAAGCATTTTTACATTTGTAACGTGGCTACATAGGAACAGTGTGTTTTTGCAGAAAGCGAGACATAAACTGATTATAACACTTCAAATTGGTTAATGCAGTTTTAAATCCACAGTTTTCCTGTTGGTTTATTATGCAGAAGAGGCTAATTTTAAAAGCGATGCCTACTGCAAAAGAAGATCTTGCTTTGCTGTCCCGGAGGGTGTTCTTAATCAGAAATAACCGCAGGCTAAATTATAATCTGGAATCCGGCTGCCCTTTAACCTAACGCTGCCTGCTCATTTGGTGTTTGTTAACAAACAGCTCTAAGTACAAAATTGTTTGAGAATTACTTTTTCATTTCATTTGCTGACTTCAATTAAAATAAGAAGCTTATGGGGAGGAAAAATTAAAAATGTATGGACTTCCTGAGAAATCATCAGCATTTGTTTCCTTACCAACGTCTCCTCCAGTGGTGCGCTACAAATGATTTTGCATGTGTAGTTCAATTGAAATAAAATCCTCCCCTGAAGCTGCACTTGTGTACTGGTGGGAGGGGGAGATTTCGGTGTCATTCCAGCAAGTGACCACTTTGGAGAGCTGGAACTAGTCTGAGCCACGTGCCGGCTAAAATAGTGGCAAGTTCCCGTGGAAAAGGTGGCTCGGATGTTGGACGTCTGATTTCCTATAGCGATTTCCGAAGTCGTCTTCGCAGCCTAGCTAAACGTTGCACGTCACAAAAGGTGATGTTTTGAGTCACGAAGAAAAGGTTTGGTGTCCTTTCAGTGTTTGATAGCACCTAATTGAAACGTGCAGTTGGCAAATTAATTGGGGCGTTTAAGGTGAGAAGTGCTTAGTGCAGGTTTGCCCCCCCCCCCCCCCCCCCAAGTTTACATGCTGCAGCGGAAACGCCGGGCTACTTAGAAAGGAGGCGATGCCTCTGTAAAGCAGATCTTTCCCATTTTTTTTCTAGCCTAGTCTTCTGTCTCTATGATCTGCCTTTTGAACTGTTTTTGTGGCTGATCAGTTCCACCTAATATGTCTCTTGATTTCTGCTATTGTAATACTCAGACGACATGCTGTTCTCTTCATTTTTATAAGCTTTAGATGCTCCTGCCTGTCATACTCTGGCGGTTTATCTTCAGCGTCTGGATTTGCTTTCAGACTTGCATGTCTATCAAGCTGCTGTTGCTTTGAATGTGAGATCAAAAGAAGATGAATTCCAGTAAAAAATTTCCTTGTATGAAGAAAAGATTGGGGCCTATGTAAACATCCCACTGACAGCTCCCAATGAGTTATTTTAGCAGAGCATTAGCACCCAGAATGACAGACAGCCCAAGACTACATGCTAAATAACAAATCAGTTCCTTCAGCAGCAGCAGCACGTTGCCACAACAGCAATACATTTTCTAAAGGAATCCTGTTCCTCTTTTTTTTATTGAATATGGCTGTTCGACTGTTCATCTCTTTACAAGCTGCCTCAGAGTGCCAGCGCTAGTTTACTTTTCTTGACAATATCTGTGTCATGTCACCAGGATGACACAAGACAGGACTTGGATAATTGGGAGGGGAGGCAGTTCGTTAGTCATCTCGTGTTAAATAGGTAGTTTGTTTTGGTAGGCGAAAAGAAAATGCCAAGAAGAAAAAGCGCGTTAGACTCCTGAGCGCCCGCTCCTCCGATGGTAGGTGCAAGTTTTGTTAGGGTCCAGCGCTGGGGGGGGTCTTTGAACAATTCGGGGCAGCTTGAAAAATAGCCAGGAAGTCTGGCCAAGGCTGAGAGAGAGAAACGTATGGCACTGCAGAGAGCAGGGAAGTCGAACTTGCCTGAAATATGAATTTGCCTAGCTGCATAAATGAGACTTTTTTTTTTTTTTAATTTTTTTTTTGCTGCTGTTGGGTCTCGTTAGGGGCATAATTAGTTCTGTATGTTTCTGCCTGTGGACGGGGAGCTTTCAATAACGCCGAATGAATAGCTTTTTATTTTATTTTATTTTTTTTTGCTGGTGTGAAACTCCAACTCTGAAATTACCTGCAAGCCCCAAGTGCTGTCTCAACTTTTGGAAGTGAAGAATGACTTAAGGAATTTTTGTGGTTTCTTTGTCATTTAATAAAAGCAGACGTTGCTACTGTGGAGGCAAGCCTCCCGTTGTTGCCTACAAAGGGCACTGCTCCAGTGTGTTTTCCCTTCAGTGTGTGCTTCAGCTGCACAGCACTTCCTGTTTATTCAAACATCTTTTTACCATTCTTCAACCCCCGCTTCACAGAAACAGCCAGAACACATCTCCAGCGAGAAGACGGAAATCTAAAGGCAGACAGTAAGAGCTCACTCGGTTCAACTCTTCGCTTGCTCTGTAAGCGTGCAGAGAAAAGGCACATGCAGCTGGGACTGAACTTTTAACTTGCTCTCTTCCTCTGCGGAGGTATTCTTGCAATGTAGGGACATTTTTCCTTGCCTAGGTTTTTAGAGCAAAATCAGACGGTTCAGTGTGTTTACTGCCTTGGGGGGGCATCAGAGGGTCTCTCTCCCCCTCCCTCCCTCCCTCCCCGCCCCCAACTCCCCTGCCCTGATTTTTAAAGACTTTTTCCTAGTTCTACCTCCTTTCGCAGTGTCCTCTCTCTTGCCAGCATCTCCGGGGTGTAAACAGTTGTGCGTTGTCACAACCCTTCTGGGAGCTTAGTCTGCGTGCGCTCGTGGTGTCTCGTGTGCTTTCCTATCACTTTCATAAGTTGGAGGTGGGGTGGGGAAGGAAATGCAGCATTTGCTCTTTGCAGAACGAGGGAGAGGGGCTCGGAGCCCGTGTCTGGAGAAAGCATCGTTGTTGTTGTTGTTGCTGTTGGGTTGGGTTTGGTTTCCCCCAAATAATTTGCCTCGTGACCGCCGCCGTTTGTGAACCAGGCTCGTTAATATTTGTACCAATTTCATGCTAATAAAAAGCAGGCTGCTGAAACAAGCATGGCTATTATCTCATTCATATTACTATTGTTTAGAGCGGCGGTGCTACAAAAGGAAAGGGAAGGCATGCTCACTTTTGGTGATGGTTGTTAACTTTCACGCGAGGGGCTTTCTCTCCGGCTTTTCATTGTTAATGATGAGGGGCGCTGTGATCCTCAGCCTTTTTTCAAAGAGACCATTGGGTCGCTGCGTACGATGTGTTGCACCATGTATGCTGGTTTTATCCACGCTGTTCAAGTGACTGACTTAATAAACTATTCAATATTTCTTTGCTATTTCTCCCCCTTGAAAGTCCGACAAAATAAATCGGTAAGTTTGTTTTTTGGTTTGTTTTTTTTTTTAATGTGATCGATCGTGGCATTCGTGTACTGGCTCTAAAACACACAAGGAAATGGAAAATATGTAGCCTGCCCTATGGAGAAAACCCATCCTCACCGAGGCTTTCTAGCTCTGTGAGGTCCTAATACACTTTAAAATTTTTTGCCTGTAAAAGCCCATCTTCTTAGAAAAAGAGAGCAAGGGAGAAATCAAGCTGTGTCTTCAGCCAAACCGCAAGTACAACAAACATATTTTAAAAATATATTGCGAGGCTGGCTTTTTTAATGTTCAGAAGTTGTTCTACTTTGCAGGGAGGGAAAAAAAAAATGGTGTTTGCAACTGCCTTAAGGACAATTTGTTTAACAGTAGGAGTAATTGCATGGGGAAAATGGAAAGAGTGACTGAAGTTATTTACTCAGATGTTAGTGTAGGTGTGGGGCAGAAAGCTCACTGTGGGAACAGTGGGCTGCTTTTCTTGGTATCTGAGTCTATTTGATGACCATCAAATTTCCCAGCTCGCTGGTTTTGTTTTTTCTGGATGGCATGTTTGATTATTTATCAGAAGGGAAAGGGAGTAGCTGAAGCAAATAAACATGTGACCAGGCTGTGTTTTGTTTTCCACTCAGAAGGCCATGCCCTTTTACAGAGATACAGAAAATAATAAACGCATTGTTTTATGATAAAAGGAAATTGTGTGTGTCATATTTTTCCCGCCCCATCTCGGGCGGTTAACCCTTCGTGCTCGTACCTCCGGACAGGTTTACCACTGGGGAGGGGGAAATTTGATATTAGAAGCAGCGGCTTTTAATATTCTTCCAGTAGCGGAGCGTGTCCAAAGTTTGTTCTTCTGCAGCCATTCGGCTTTGCTGGGCTTACTGCGTAGTCGTTGCTGCCGCTGCATCTCCAGGGTCCTTTTATTGCATCATGGCCCAGGTGGCCGAGTCGAGCAGAAGCACTTGCAAGCGGTCCAGAAAGATGCCGAGTTGGGAGGCAAATCCTGCCCGTTTGGTTACAACGCTGCTCCGGCCACTTTTACAGCGCGCGGCCCCTTGTAGACACGCTGCCGTAACACAGTCCTTTTATTAATGTTGGGTGCAGCACGGGGCGAACGCTGGAAAAAACAACCGCCGCTGAACTGAATGAGTGTCAAGAAATAAACTGGGGTTTTGCCTGATCTCTGGGAAGCAGGTTGCATGTTTTAGCTGCTTTTACTAGATTAAAAGGAGCAAGTCAAGACTGCCATATGCATGAAAGGGAGCTGAGACGCACTTTGGTTCCCGTTGGGCAGGTAGGTATACATTTAATAGGCGGGCTGGCTTTCCGAATCTCTCTTTGTCTCTTCGAATCGCGGGTCGGCTCCAGCGTGTTTCTGAGCCCCCCGCTTCTATAATATACTAAGCGACTTCGGGCTGGACCTCAGATGTGCTCTCTGGTGTAAGGGTCGTTTCTTTTCAATCGGGACTCAATTTACATTCACCAGACAGATCCAAAAAGAAAAAGGTCTGGCTTTTTAAAGTTGCATGTACATATACATGCTGATGTTGGTAGAGGATCCAGAGGGCAGAATTCAGGGCCGAGCGTCCGGGGGGTGGTTTGGGGGAGTCTCTTTGGTAAATAAGGCGCTGCTTTGGAAGGACGCTGTGGGAGAAGTGGCCAAGGGGGCCTTGAAGCTTGGCATTGTAGATTTGGTGGAGGAGGAAGCAGGTGTGACACATCTCAAGGGAAGAGAAGCAGAGAGATGCTGGCAGCCTAAAAGGTGGTAAGGACCAGAAGCGTGATTTTTGCTGCGGTAAAGAGAGACTCGAAGATCAGGTCGTACGGTCAGAGCGATAGGTCAGGAAAACGTTGAACGACTCGGAGGAGAGAAGGAGGGAGGCTCGAGGGTGGCAGAGAGGAGGGAGACGGTGAGTGTTTGATGCACGGGCCAGGTGAAAGGCCAGATCCTGGAGACCCGCTGGAGCAGGATTCACGCCCCGCATGGATTCATGGATCTTGAGCAGAGTCTAAGATGACACCCAGGTCCGGGGCCTGAGACATGGAGCATGGAGGTGTCAACTACCACAAGGAAGAGGCAAAGGAATGGGAATGCTGGGGTTGTCATACCAGGTGGGACCTGTAACCCATGCCCAAGCCAAGTACCCATGCCCAAACCACTGCCCTTGCTAAATGGTCAACTAGAAGATGCAAGAGTGAAAGGCTCTAGAGTAACCTGCTCATCAAAGAAGTTTTGCCCCAACTTACAATAGCTAGAGATTCACTTAGGCTTTGAAACATGAGGCTTTTTACCCTCACTTTGTGTTTTTTTTTTAAAAAAAAAACCTTTTCTGAGGTAGATATGACTCTTATTATTATTATTAGCAAATGTCTTCCTCTGTTTTGAATCCTCCTTTACTCTTGGCATCTGTGATATCTTGTGACAGGCAGTTCCAGAGGATAATTATCCAGAGCTCCATTTTTGGTTTTCTTTTTTAAAAAGGAAGAACCTTCTTCATCTGTTTTAAATTTGTTGCTGTCCAGCTTCATTGAATGTCTCCTTTCTCTTGTATTATGAGAAATAGCCATGATTTGTATACTTTTATCAGATCCCCTTTTACTCATCTCTCTCTAAACTAAACGGTCCCAGACTTATCAATCTCTCCTCAGACCTTCCTAGGCTTCTAATCATTTTTGTCACGTATGCCTTTACCATTCCCTATTTAAAATAAGATTTTTAGAAGTGAGCATGCTCTTGCAAGTTAGTATGTCTGTTAGATTGCCGCAGTGTCTTTTTGATTTGCAGTATGATTTTTCCATCCCATTTTTTGTGTACCTGCTTGATCCCTCTCTGAAGTGTGTGGCGAAGTTGTGCCCAGTGATGGCCACGTGTGCTTTGCATCAAATTTATACCTAGTAATATATGCAAGCGATATAAATGTACCTGGATTTAATTGTGCAAGCAGTTTAAATGTGCTTTCTAATAGTACCTGGATTTAATTACCATTGCGCTTTCCTCTCAGTTATCTTTGGTCCCTTGGAGGTCCATATGGGCTTTACAAGTCATAGCTAACCAAAATATTTGCAAGTCACCTGCATTGCTCCTCACTTTTTCCTGATTACTGACTGTATTGAGCTGTACTGGTGTTCATTGTGAATAGTGAAGCATGGCAATGTGGTTGTCTTGTTGAAAATCCAAGGGGATTTGATTCCACAAACCTCTGAAGGCCATTTTTGCCCCATAATGTTTTTCATAGATTTTATAGACATTAGGGCTAGAAGGGACCTTGGAAGATCATCGAGTCCAGCCCCCTGCCCCTATGTTTTTGGAACGTAGATTTAAAATATGTTCATTGTCCTGTTGACTACAGGTAAGGCGTTTGTTGCCTTCCCTCTCCATTGAACTACATTGATCGAGGGGGTATTTTAGGTGTGCAGAGCTGTTTCTGTATGGTCCATCCAGGGCTCGTCTGTGGGTCCAGCTAGGGAATTGCTTAGTAGGCACTTGGGTCTCCAGCCTCAAGCCTAAGCAGAGCCTACACTCACCATTGAAGTGTTGAACTTCATCAAAGCCTCCTTTTCCCTGCACAGCACCAGTAACCAGTATCCATCCCCTTGGTAAAACCCACCTCTCAAAGGAAACCAGTGCACCAAAGGGATGTAGTGAGACGGGGGACAGGTGAAGAGCTGAGCGTAGGGATGAAGCTGGGAGAATCCCACTACCAGAAATCTCCCCATTTCTCTCGAGCCTGCAAGGAAGACATGGAGGGGTGATGAAGGGTAGAGGTAATCCGTGGAGGAAGTAAGGGAATGGAAGAAAAGATCGAGAGCTGAGGGATAGGAAGGGCAGAAAGAGAAGAGAAAAGGTAGAGAGGAGGCACCTGATTCTGCTAGGTCGGGGTGACGGAGGCATTGCACGAGATGGTCATAGGTGCTGGACAGGCGTCTGCTTCTCATTTGCATCTTCTGCATTGGATTTCTCCTCTTGCTTTCATTTCTTTTCCTGTCTCCTGGGTTCTTTTTACTTCCACTTCCAGAAGAAAAGCGTTACCCGTGCACCAGCTTTGCACTTCTTCTGCAGACTGCCTCACTCCCCGTTGCGTTCCCCGCGCTGCCCGGCTCCCATGCACATCGGGGGCCAGCTGTAGTGGGGCTGGGCTCCAGCATCGAGCCTCGCGCTGCTTGTCCTCTTAGCGCTGCTCCTTCGTGCCTGCTGCTCCCTGAGAGGGGAAGAGCTGTCAGACAGGAATAGAGCAGAAGTGGGAGTGAGTTAATGAACTCTTAAACCTCTAGGACATCCAGACTTTGGAGCCAGCTGATTGCGTTTTCCTGCTCTGTTCCAAGCAGTGTTGGAGGATGGTTGGGGCATAAGGAAGAAGAGAAACGTACTTCTGTCTGAAACATGGCCAGGAGTTTTTATAGGTCTAACCATGCGGGTATTCAGCTCCCTATTACCCTATTAAGGTCAGCAAGGGACGAGGTCGCGTCTCCCCTCCATGATGACGTTGGTGCTTAGATACTTTTGTCTTGGCACTCGAGGGTAGGTTTTCTCTTGCTGTGAGCAGTGGCCTTGCTGATAGAGGGGTATTTCTGTGTCCTTTGGTGTCATTGATCTCCGTGCCGATGCCCAGGGTGCACGGAGCTGCCAGTGGTGAAACGAAGAAGATAGCATGTGGCTGCTTTGGGGCTCTTTTGACAAGGCAGGGGAGACGAGAGGATGGGCTGAAGCAGAAAATTGGGGAATACGGGACTTGAACTTAAGGGCTTAAATCCCTAGGCTGTCCAGCCTGTCGGTACACTGATGCCAGTTGCTGCCTCCTGAAAGTGTGGTTGGGCTGGGTCCTTATAACTGTATGCTGTTATAGGTACAGTAGGCTCCTGTTTCATTAACAGCTTATTGATATGAATTTTGGGCCCTACTCCGTGAAAAGAGGAGCTTGAGCTGATTTGCTTTGAAAAAAATAGACTCTAACAGAAAACCAGTTTGAAAGTCACTGCCGTGATACATTGGCTTCATTGGAGAGACATCCAGCAGGTGCCTCCATCAGCCGGACACAGTTGATGTTTTTCTGCCGTTGTTTTCCTATAAATCAGGTATTTGACATTTAAACAGCACTTCTATTTAAAAAAATGGTGCCCCTCTTCTCCCGGTACACTTCTCACCGTCCAATCCCCTTCCCAGACCAGTAGCTTCTACTTTTTTGCAGTTTCTACAGTTTTATCCTGAGAGCAGACTTTTGCCCCACAGTCTTGCTTTTTATACCTCTAAAATGATTGTAGGGATTGAAAGATTGAGGTCCCTGCAGTGAAAATGTGAAGTTGCAACAGTAACTTAAGCTCCAGCCCTAACAGGGATTTTTGAGCAAAAAAGAAAGAAAGAAAGAAAAAATACAGCGAAGTAAAATTACCCTCTGTCTGCCTTGAAATTAAATGTACCAATCGTTTCAGATGGATGCATTGCTCTCATAGTGCAAAATTGGGAAGTGTGAAATGGCTGTCCTGTTGGTGGTTGCCTTTCAGCGAGAGCCCCGGGATCTTTGGATGCCCGATGCTGTTTTAACCTTGTGCTGGAGTCCATGGGAAAATTGCTGGTGGTTTCATAGGCCCCAAAACTTGGATCCTAGTCGGTCCTTGTTTCTGGAATATCCCTAAAATATGGGGCTTTTTGATTTTATTTCCTTTCTCCAACTCTCTGTTTTGTGCAACTCAAATCTCCCTTGTTGACTATTTTATAAATGGACAATAGGAAAATATCAGAGAAGTAGATAAGCTGTAGTTTCTCTTGTGCTTTAGAGATCATGAAACAGGATCAAGATAGTCCCTCCGTTGGTAATGAGTCATAAAGCCTTTCGTTTTATTCGTCATTTCAAGTATGTCCCGTGTTGATTGTGACCACAAATTGTTTCTGTTTATAAAATTGTGACTTTATTTAACTGGTGTGCCTTTACTCTCCTGCCCCAGATGTCTGACTTTTGCCAGGTTTGGATGGCAAGGTCTTGGCCGTACAAAATCTTGGCATTTTTGTTCCTATGAAGAGTTAAAAACCCTGCGTTTTGGGGGCTACTTGTAAGCTCTTGATGTCACGGGCTGGGGTTTTTTTGGTATATTTAAATAAAGCTGAACACAGTAGTGTCCTGGTTCATAACTGGCCTTCTGTGCACTTCCGCAGTACAAAAATGAATAGCAAGAAATACTGCGCAACTGAAACCCCGATCTAAAATGTCAGTGCGATGGCTTTAGAGGTCCTTAGCTTGTGTAAATGCTTAGTCCCTGGTGTGTGAGTCACATACCCACTCACTCTCCTAGGTTCATGAGCAAACCTTGACTTGGACACATTCACCAGCAAGTGCATGCTTGCAAAAGGTCATCTGTACTGCTGGATGGTTGGGCAATATAACTCTGCTTTCTTGAAAAGAGTGTGATGGAGAAGAGGCAACCTCCTCATTAACGCTGTTATCGTGCTTTAGTGGTAAAGTGTAGCCGGAGCCATGCTTTTGGGCTTGGAAGGAGCAAGTATTGAACAGGTTAAATACTCTAAAGCACCGCTCGCTTATGCCGTGCTCAAGGGCAAGGCAGATGAGACCAGCGTAGAGAAGCTCCCACAGATGCTTTGTATGTTGTAAGTGTGCAATGGCTAGATTTAGTCCTGGCTTCAGTCTCCGTGTCTGACAGACTGCCACTTTTCACCAGAGCCAAATTCACAAATAGAAAGTGCTGCCAGCTCCTATGGGATGCTTTATTAACATGCAGTCCTGCTTGTGGATCTCGGGGCTGAGAGACTCAATTCACTGTCAAATTAATTTCTCAGGAAACCCTCGCGCAGCCGCCTTCCCAAGCTGGCCTGCAAGTCCCAGTCCTGCCCAGGAGTGGTTGCTGCGTCTGAGGCAGGGCAGCGATACGGTTTCTGAGCTGGCTCCGTCCTGGGTCTCTCTTGAGCAGCGAATGTCAGCTTGCATTAAAGGAGGAGTGTGGGTGTTAGGATGGTTGCTGTCCACCGGGGTTGAATTGAGATCTGCAGATTAATTTCACAAAGGCACGCCAAATGGACTGGAAATGGGTTCTGTGGGAGGGAAGAAAGGAGGCCAGCGCTTTCCTCCCCAGACCACCACCTCTTTCTTTTCCACACTCCTCTCCCCCTGCCCCGCATGTGTGATGACTGTCGATGAGACTCGGAAATGACAGAGACAGGCAGGCACGATGGAGGGAGGATTTGACAAGAAAATAAAGGAAGGCTGAGTGACTCAGAATGACTCGCCTCGCTTTATTGCTAGAGACGGAGGAGCTGCTCGGGGCAGGCTGGCAGGGAGCACTTTCCCCGGGGTTGCTGCTCCGAGCAAAGCTCTGCCTTTTAGATCCAGCATCATCTGTTCTTTCACTTCTCTTATCATAAAATGCTATCTCTGCTGAGGAGGCAAAGCGCAGAGGAGAGGAGAGGAGGATGCGCTGTTCGGTGCTGTCCCTGTGCCACCGTGCTCCCCGTCCTTTTACTGTTCCTCCTGCCCACTCAACCTCCCTCCCCCTGCCTCCCACCAGGTTTTGGGACTTCTTGCGGTGTCACACCACCCGTTCTGGATGCAGGGACGCCGGTTCTCTTGCTGCGTGGTGCAAAGCGGGCAGGCAGCGGTTCGATTCTGCCCTCATCCCAGCGAACGCAAGGGATTTTGGGGAGCAGGCCAGCCTGCTGAGGAGGGTATTGGCTCTGTCCTTGCTCAGGCATGGCACTAGGGGACAGAAAGAGGCTTGCTCCTGCCCAATTCCCTCAATGCTGCACCTGACCCGTTATTTGTCCAAGTGCTGGGTTCGGCCAGGGAAATCCAGCTGCAGGGCAGGACTCTTCCACTTGGAGAGAGCGGCTTTAAGGCTTCACGCTCACAGCCATCACCCAGTCTGGCTGCAGCCGAGTTTCACGGCCAGCTCAAGTAGAAACCAGGCATGTCTTGCACAGCTAGTTGTTCTGGGAATCTTCAAAAATTTCTGGCAGCCAGTTTTCGTTGTGCAACCTCTCAGCTGCCAGAACGGATAGAATATGATCATATCACATGAAATGCATGCAGGGCCTGCTATAGCAACTGTATTTCAAAGAGACAACACATATGGTGGCTGGTTCTTTTTGGAATAATATCTATAAGTTGATGATGTTTTATTCAGAAAGGCTGTAGCTTGAAAGGTTAGGGATGTGCTGATTGTTTGATATATGATTAAAGCAAGGCTCCCGTGTTTTTTTGGCCTATTGCATCTAATTACGGGGAACTAAAATGATCATTTGATTGCACATTTATCTGGAATTATTCTTCTGCAGAGCCAGTCTTAATAATATATAATAACATGTTGCGCTTGTACTGTATGGCGCTTCTTGTCTGAGAAACTCAGAGTGCTTTACAAGTATTCATTAATTAAATAAGCCACACAACACCCTAGTTAAGTAGGTGAGTATTCTTTGCCAATCTCCTTAAGCCTTGAAGGAATCTTTCAGCTGCTCCTGTTTCACCTTTGAAGGCACTTTGAGCAACTGAGTAGGATAATTCAATACAAATAACATTTTGTCTTTACTGCTTGCATCACCTTCCACCCAAAGGTCTCTCAGCCATCCTTGTGTGTTATTAATTGGTGGCCAGCAGAATCTTTTCATCTTGTAGGTGAAGTACTGGAAGAGCCCTCGCACGTACGCACACAAAATTGCACAGATGATCTTATTTGTGTGTGCGTGGTTGACAGCTGCTCACATTTTTTGCCCCCTTTAAGGATTGCCAGCCTCTGATGCACACGCACATCCACGTGGCAGTTTTTAGATGTGCACGGAGCTCTGACTACGCTCCCCCGTATTTAAAATCTGGTGGAAATCACAGCTGAATTTAAAATCTTTGTGAGCGAGTGGAGATTTGTTATTAAATCATGCGCTGACAGCAGTACAGTCCAAGTGAAAGGAGGCAGGGTGTAGCACAGGGGTGGGCAAAATGCGGCCTGCGGGCCAGATGCTGCCCGCCAGGCCGTTTTATCTGGCCCATGGGATGCCTAAAAAATTTAGAAAATTAATATTTATCAGCCTCTGGCTGCCTGTCGTGCAGCCCTCGATGGCTTGCCAAAACTCAGTAAGCGGCCCTCCGCCTGAAATAATTGCCTGGTGTAGCACTTTCTAAAAGAGAGGTGGTCTACCTGCAACATGGGGGCCACACGTAGCCTCTTGTGACGTGTGGCAGATCAGGCAGCACAGTAACTTGATAGCGCAGGGAGCAGAAAGCAGAGCATCAGATCAGTCAGGGAGCAGGAAGCCAAGCAGCAAAACAGGCAGAGGAAAGGGATTGGAGTGGCACAGGGGGAGGGTGCAGTGCTAATTTGTGGCACACTTGCCAAAGCGATTGGCCCGCTCGGTCCTAATGCAATGGCAAGCAAGCAGTTTGGCAAGCGCTTCGTGACGCTCTCGGCCCGGAGCCCAGTTCTGCAAGCTCGGTGCTGCCAGTGAATCCCTGGGCACCTCCTTTTCCCACTGAAATGAAGAAGAGGGGCAAGGAGGGGAGAAGAGCTCGAGCTGTTTGGGTGCCGCTGCACGGTTCAGAGCGACACCGAGCAGCTGGCAGATGAGACGGTGATCACTGTAGTGTAGCCAGCGTCCCCTTCCTCGCAGCCAGAGGCCAGGAAGAGAAGTTGTGAAAGCAGACTACACTGGCTGTATGCCACCGAGGGATTCCCTCACTCCCTGCTGGCCAGTCGCGGAGGCTGTCGGGGGCCCCCCTTCGTGCTTCTCCCGAGTGTCTGTGTTCAGAAGTAAAAGGAGAAGGAAACGATCTTGCTGTGTTCGGGGAACTGTCCCGAGAGCTGCGAGGGGTCCTTAGCACCCACCAAAATCATCTAGCCCCTTCACCTGCCCCGCAGAACTGGGCACGTACAGCTTCCCATCGCTGCCCGGTGCCGTGCGGTACGCTTAGCACTTGACACTTAGGAGAAACTATTCCTGCTAGAGAGAAATGGCAAAGCCCCTAAACGAATTTAACTCCTTAATTGAATATGTATTAATTAATTAGCTCAGGGAGCATATGCAGGAGGAGCGTGGCAGCCTCTCTCCCTCCTTCCGTGTAGGCATCTTGCAAAGGGACTATTTTTCTTGTTTTACATTAATGAAGTCTTCAGTCTTCCCACTTTTACACCTACACATGTACTGAACGTCTCCAAGGAGACAAGGAAACCCGGAGTCCAGCGATGGTGAATCCTTCAGTGCGACAGCAGGCTAGAGTCCCAGCCACGGTGCCAGGCATCTCAGCTTCCAAATGCCTCCGCAGACGGGCTTTGTCTCCCGGCTTCTGGCACACGGGCCATCTCCAGGGTGCTCCTGCATTGGGCCTGACATGCTGGCAAAGGAACCGAGCTTCTTGCCCATGAGCTTGATGGGAGGGGCGTTGTACCCCTTTGCTTTTCCCACTTTTCTCTCTCCTTCCCTTCCTTGCCCCCCACTGCAGAGGTGCCTGGTTTGTGGACCCACCCAAAGCCCCTTCTTTAGCATCAGGTGTGCACTTCCTCATACTCCTCCAGCCCTTGACCTGCCTCTTATGCTTCCCCCAGGCATCGTGCCTCCCCTGCAAGTCCTGTCTTGGAGACTTTGCTTTTTTCTCTGGTCCCTTTGCAGTTGGCCCTTGAGCTCTGTCAAGTCTTTCTTTGGGGTGTGGGATGCAGAATATTCTCTCCCAGCTGTTGTTTTCCCTCGCCCCTTGCTTGCATGCACCACTAGTGACCAGTAATGATTTTCGTGTGCTCCCTACTGGACCTGCGCAGCTCAAGATCTTGCATTATCTTCCACTTGCTGGATGCCACTGCCTCTAGCTGCTCTGCTGTTGCAGCAGACAGCCCACACTGTAACAGCCTTCCTCAAAGAGAAACTCCCAGTTGACTACCCTGGTCGGCTCTAGACCACTTTGCCCGGTTGGAGAGAAAGGGCACGAAGACTGCCGTGGTTTGCAAAAGGACGCATTGCCTGATGAGACATATTGCCATTGCATAAAGCCCTATAAGCTCACATTAGTCCCCCCCCTTCAAAATCTGTGTTTGCCCCTGGTTACCATGCAGTCCTATTTCCCCTGTAATTAAAATGAGAAATGGCTGTGGTGTGTCATATCCTTATGGGTAAGCACCAAGGGTTTTTTTTCCCTTTTTTTTTAACGGAAGCCACTCTTCTCTGAGTGCAAACATGCCTCAGGATTTCTTTGGGGAGCACTCTTCTGGGAGGTGAACTGGGTCTGATGTTCAAAGGGATGTTCTGGTCAAATAGCACACATGCAGCTTCCCACGTTTTTGCATGGTACAAACTCCCTTTTTTTTCCATTTATTTTTTTCCAGGCTCTTCAGGTGGCACGACAGCTTTTACTACAGCAGCAACAGCAGCAGCAGCAGCAACAGCAGCAGCAGCAAGTTAGTGGATTAAAGTCTCCCAAGAGGAATGACAAACAACCAGCCCTTCAGGTAAGAAGAGTGCATGTGTGCACGTGAGCCTCTGCATATACCTGTTGTTAATCAAAGCTGCGGAGCAGTGTAATATTGAAGTTAACGTGAGATTTGTAGAGATGCTCAGCTGTGGCCTAATTTGCTCCAACTAAAGTTTAACACAAAGGCTCCTGTTGACTTCAGGTAGAGCAGTGAAACCCACACCAGCCGTTTTAGAAAGCCCACCCATAAGCACAGCCTGGTTGAGGATGGGTGGAGAGGTTTATCACAAAATTGAATGGGTCGTCGTTCCATTATTGCGTTGCTGCTGTTGTGGTTGTGCTCAAAAGCTATTCTGTTTACACCCCGTGTTCACCCAAACCGTTGGTCTGCTTTGGCAATAGTAATGCAGTCATTAGGGCAGCGTATCATCGGTGTGATTTCTGCCCGCCAGCCGTTGTCTGCTGGCCTCTGGACATATTGAGGGATGAAATATTTGTAGCTCCTTCAAGGAAACCTAAATATTATCAGCTTCAGGAGGGTACGACCAGGTCCAAGTAAGATGCATGTATAAACGTGTTTCTTTTGGGGACATATTCTACTGTTCAAGATGAATAAATCATAGGAACTAGAGATCCAAAACAGCTGGTAGGTCACCCAGTTAGTGCCAAGGTAGGATTGTGGTACCTAAGTTTTCCACTATGTTCACCATGCTAGTGTTTTCACTTTCCTGAGGACAGCTATTCTGCACTATGTCACTCTCAGGAAGTTTCCCCAGGGACTTATTAAGAAAAGGATGCTTTCTTTTCTGGTAACAAGGTTTCCAGAAGTAAGTGCTGGAGCTGAAACGCAGTGACACCAGCATCCTGTTGTTGGGCTCGTCTCTCACTGTTGTTACTATCTGATTCTCTGCCTTTGTGGTCCAAATTTATATTGGTGCTTTTCCGTTTGTCATTATTACCCGAAAAGTTGTTGAACTAATGTCTGATTTGCACTCCTGTGCCTCTGAGAGCATTACTGCTCCTGTGCCTTTCCCTGATGACATGTATTTCAGATTATTTAGTCCCCAAAATGTAGATTCTAGATCTCGAAAGATGGAACAGAGCAGAGCATTGGAGGTCAAATCAGAAACACGTAAGTCTGTGAGAAAGTGAAGCTTATGGGCCACGTATGACAGCCTTGTTTGAGCAAAGCTCTCAGTGACTTCAGTGAATCGGGAATAGGTCTGCATTGCAGAATATGGCCCACTCAAGAGCACCTGTAGCAGTTATGTAGCTATTTCATCCTCAGAGAATTTGGAAAATACGAATCTCCATCCCATCCCCAGACGAGGGAAGCCTGATCTGTAAATAGCAGTTTTGGAAAGGGAAACTGAGGCAGGCAGGTTTAAGGGACCCTCTCCGGACTGTAGGAGAGGATATGTTTTAGAGGTGAAATTCAGACTCATGCATTCCTGGCTCCCGACGTGGTGTGCCGTCTTCTGGACAACGCCTGTCTCTTTATAGCTGCACTATTATTCTTTTGGAAAGTCTGAACTGTTTTGTCGTTGGGCAGGCGTACGGTTTATTGGGAGTGTGGAGTGTCGCAAGCCAAACTATTACATTAACACTTCCAAAAATATTTTATTTGGTAAATCCATAGCAGCTCCATATGCCTTTTAATAGACTCTTCCACTGGGGACATTTTTAATGAGAGATTGTGCTGGCTAGGTCCAGTGTCAGGTACTAAAAGAAGTGCTTTGTTGTGCAGATGTCTTAAGAATAGCTCCAGAGGATGAAATATGACTGTGTTGACCTTTCAGCTGTGAGCTTATTTGTCAGGATTCAAATAAGTTGAAAGGATCAAACCAAACAGTTTCCGTAGTCAGACTGGGAATTGTGTTGCAGAGGTCAACAGTGAAGGCCACATCGCAGATTCCATAACATAGCCAATTGTTGGTACATATTAAAGTACTGGAGCAGCTCCTGCAGTCAGAGACACAATTAAAATTCTAATTTATTAATGTATACAGAGAGCTGGCCTGGCCTGTCACTCACTGATTCAAATGACTGCCCATTCTTTTTTCCCCTCACTCCTGGAGCTTTCGCTGCCTTAAACATACTGCAAGTCCTTTTGAATATAACAGACCCTGAGTGCATTGGTAAAATGCAAGTGTATTATTAAAAGAAAATACTACAGTACCGGGTAGAAATTGTTGCGGAAAATATATACGCACCCCTAATCTGTCTGCTCACATTGCTCTGAAAGGAGGTATCGTTGCTGACAGTTTACAAAATCAGTCTGGATCGTTTTTGTTCCAGAAATCTTCCAATCTTTTTTATTGAAGCGGCGAAGCAAGTTGTCCTGGTATTTAATAAATAGATGCGCGCTTTAATTTCTTTGGGTTGCTCTGGTGCTTACTAGATAGATTTGATTTTTATTTTATTTTATTTTATTTTTTTGTCCCTTAAACTTTGTAGCTCCCATGCAGGAGGAATACAGTGGAAATTACAGAGCTCGTCTTTTTTTTGGTACCTTGCAAGGGCACTGGTGGAAACCTCCCGAACACGTGTTGTGCAGAGCGGTGTTTGTGCGAAACGTGGGGGGAAGGGAGGAAGTTAATCCCGAATGTTGGTTCTGCTAATAAGACACTTTGAGGCTCTGCCCACCTCTGAGTTCATGAGCTGACAGGCAGGGAGGCGAAGCCCACTTGATCAGCATACCGAGCGTCGTTCTCACACGTACGATTTATGGTGGCTGCAAAATATTGCTAAGTGAGATCTCTGTCAGTCCCGGGCTCTCTAATTTAATACTGGCTGGCAGGCTTTGTCATGTAAACTGGACTGGCACAAACAGATGTGGAAAATTAATCTCATACATTGCTGCGTGGCTAATTTGTTACCACCTTGCTGTGGATAATTTCTCATATTCCTCGTTATTTGCCGCTGAAACAGCCATTTAAGCACATTTTGGTCTCATTGGGACACCATACTTGGAATAGCTTTCCCATGAAAACGGGATCCAGCAGAATGCCTTGCAAGAGGCCGCTCCTTGACCTTGATAACTACAGTCGGAGAGACCCTGCTTTAGCAAATTTTAGATATTCCTATGCGAATTTTGACAGATGCAGAGATGTGCGCTGCCGGTGGTTTAATAAACCCCCAAATATAGTGTGACTCACAGTCTGAGTCTGTCTCACTCTGCCTTGCTTTACATTTGGCAGGGACCTTCCGTTTCGCAGGCAGATGAGACAAATGAGAGAAAATCGAAAGTTAAGGACTGAGTTTACTAACCAGCAATTGGGGAAAAACGTTAAAAAAATCTCAAACCTAGAAAAATGAGATGGGGGGGTGGGGGGGGAGATTAAAGCATCGACAAACTCTTGCCATAGATGTCAGCATTCTTTGAATATTTGAAAGAAAACATTTTAGCAGTTCAGGTATGCTTTCAGACCTTGAAAAGTCAGACACTTTTCTTGGCTAATGCAAATGTATCCCTACGTTAATAGATTTATTGATTAAAATTTAGAGCTTTAATTGCCGATTCTCTGAGCGATTTATTCATTATAGTTCTCTAAGCATTTTTATTTACTGGCTTGAATACACAGGTTGGAAACAAATCAAGAGACACATTTTTCTCCCAAGAAAGAAGTGCATGTGTGTTTTGGCAACACTAGAAATAATTTTTCTTAAAGAAGTAAACGTTGCGTGTTGCATTGAACCGACTGTGCATTGGACACTGGCTGGAACCAGATTTAGAAAGTCAGTGGCTGGATCTTGCATTTGAAAGTAATCCACTGGTGGTTTTCGTGCAGGTTAAACAGTACTTGGCATGTGATAAATTAAGTATGCGAAGGGTGATGCAAAGTAGTGGTATTTACCAGGATTGGATCTTTTCTTTTCGTTGGGAGGTTGAAAATAAATGTTTCCATTCAAAATTTGGCAAAGTTTGGGGGGCTGGCGGTTGGCAGGGGTGGGAATGCCTTAATCCTTTCATATTGATGTTATGTAAAGCATGCATTAGGCTGTACTTCTGTCTAGCTGCCACCTGCTGTGTCATCTTGGTGCCTCTTTTCCATATAATAAGGAGCAGAGGAGGACAAGAGCAAAAATCAAAAAGAAATGTAGAAATCAGCAGTCTCTGGAAATTGTATGTGACTGCGGTTTTTAATGGCACTTTCCTTTTAATGAAATTAGAAATTGTTAGCCTAGCAGCCCACTAACCAAGGGTGAAGCGAAGGATATCCTTTCTTGCTGATGTTTCTCTTGCAGCAGTTGGCATAACTAAAATCTGCGATGGCATAGGGATTTGCATGACGTACACCTGTGTGTGTCAGCGGTGCGTTCAACTAGAGACGGAGAAACAAAGGTAGCTGATGGGAGGTCATACAGCAGCTGAATAAATGGGCAGTGATTTTTTTTTTTTTTTTTTTTTTTTTTTTTTAAGGAATGCATTTATTTTTTATTCTTAAATGTATTATGTATGTACTGCTACTGAATTGGATTCTATTAAAATCCATAGGAATTTCAATGATGACTTCAAGAGGGCTAGGATTTCCTCCTTTCTGGTGTCAGTGGCTTCCCTTGTGAACATTTCAGTGCCTTGCTTTTGAATCCTTCATTTTCTATATATTGTATTTTATTTATTTTGAAGCTGGCCTTTGCTGGTTTCTAGGAATGGGCTTTATAACTCAATTTGCTAATCATAAAACTGTGCATCAGTCAGCCCACGGTGCCTGTGTGAGCAGCTCAGGATCACCCACCCCTAGCAGCCCAAAACCGGAGCCAGTTCTCCCTGAAAATCGTATGAATAACTTAAAAATCCTGAGATAATAAAAGTGAGGGGAGGGGGCCTTTGTGGCTGTCTGGCTTTTTGAGCTTTTAGTATTCACATCTTCCTTCTTTTTCTACCAAATATGAGGCCAGAAACTGTCTTGTTTTTCTTTTTGGTGAAAGCTGTGATTCTCATCTGAATATATGCCTCCAGCAGCTGGGGCCTTTAGAAGAGCCACCATTATTGCGAGTTGGCAACACAGGGCACCGAGCAGTAGTTTTAGACGTGGGTAACCCGAGACCTACAGATAGGGGTTTTGTAGTGACATCTGCCCAAGATCACGGAGGCTCCGATTCGCAAAGTCCCATTGATTTCAGTAGGAGCTAGACACCTAAGTGGTACTAAGGATCTAGGTTGGAGCGAGGCAGTTGCAGAGCTGGTGGTATAAAAACCACGGTTTCTTCTTGTTCGTAGTCCCCTGCTATAGCAAAGAGGCCACGCTGGGCTCAGCTCTTTCACAGGTCCCCCATGCACATTAAGTGTTTGCCAGTGCCTTTTTTAAGCAATTTCTAACCAGATTGCTTGGAGAGGAGTCGCAGGGCTAACCGCGTGTCAGAATTGGGCTCGGAGTTGGTTATAAACATGATGGAAGGAGAAAACAAATGAAAGCTACTTGACTGGTCAGAAACGTGCAAATTGCTGACAAAATGACACATGTAATTAAGAGTGCTCCTGCCATTTTACCTTGTGGTTTACACCTACGGTGTTGAAGAAAGAGAGCGACTCCCACCTCGCTAATTACCATTATCACTGAAATGGTAGGGTTTGAGTCATTAGTTCCATGTGCATTTAATTAGAGGAAGGCTGAAATTGGATTTAACTTATTACTTTTTCATGGATCACTTTCTTGTCATCACTTCAAATTGGATTGCAGCCCCAGGTAACTAATTATGAGAGCCACAGGATCAAGAGTGAAAAAAAGGTAATTAGGAATAACACTGTTGGACCCTTGCTGATAGTCCACTTGTGCTTTGGAAAAAAAATGAGAGCAGTATTTTGTAGTATTACAGATTAGGGAGTTAAAGGTATGCACTATTGCTAGGAATCATGGGAGCCTGCCACCACCTATAGTGGTTTATATGATGTACAACTGGGTTGAAGATGTTATATCGACATGGGTCCACAATCAGCTCCTTAATACCTAGATTAAACTTGTAAAAGCAACAGATTGGTTGTAGGTATGAGGCATCTCAACAACAGTGTAGTCAGGGGTCCTTACATATATGATTACAACAACGCTGTCAAGACACTTTTGAACCTTAGTCCTGAGAGTTTTTTCAGTACAGGGAGTTGGAACAGGAAACAAATTAATGGCCACACAAATGATCTGAAAAGATCATTCACGTCTGACAGAAAGATATGTCAATCAGTGCCACAACAGCGAGGTTCATGGTTTTTATATCAGGAATTTAGTCAGCACTTCCAGCGTGCTAAAATCAGGGCGTTGCTTTTCTTATTGTTTGGTAGGAGTTTTCTATTTTGTTTTTGATCCTGTAGATATGATTGCTAAGTGCTGCTTTCTTTAGATAGTCCTTTAAAACAAATTGTTTTATTTCCATGCTCAGGACAAAATTCAGAACCGCAAGTAATCGATTTTATTGACGCAGTCTGGAAAAAATGTTGATGAGAGTTCAAGGATGTGAAAAGATTGAAATGTAAAAGTACCCAGCACTGAGTGTAGGGAAATCTGAAAAGTAATTTCATTAAGCAAAGAAATCTATTGGGCAGGGATCCCTTCAAGGAGAGACTGCTTTGGGAGCTAATGATATAGCAAGGAGGTTACCCAGCTAATTTTTGCCTTTAAAGAGCAAAAGTTTCTTAATTTCTTGCAGCAGTTTAAACACTGACACCGTTTCCTTAAGTTGCTTAAAACGGCTTTTAACGTTTTGTTAATGTAAGCAAATATTTGTGACTCAGTCTTGGTTAAGTGATGCTTGCTCATTATTTCCTGATGCAAGTAAAATATGGGAAGTTATGTGAACTCCAGGCAAAGGATACCAACAGCCTTCAGAGCAAGAGAGTCCGGTTCTAGAAATGAAGTCTATTATGCTTTATATTCTAAAATAAATCTAGAGCTTAAAAATATCACCTTTAATACAGAAAGAGCGAGCCTTTTAAATGCATCTTTAGTTGATTTAGAGTTTTTATACATAATATTCATCTGTGGTTGAAAAGGGAGCAACCTCAGGTCAAGTGATGTAGTGTTTCCATTTTACCATACGAGTCTCACTGTGTGTGATAAAAGCAAACTCCTTTATTCTGTAAGGCTGCAGGAATTTCTGATGAAGTACAGAGGTCACTTTTCTGTCAATTTGAGTAGGCAGCATTTCAGAACTACTGTTTGGGGGGGGTGTCTTTTTATTTTGTGGACTTTTTTACTTTTTTTGATGTACCCCCCCTTGCTTCTCCCCCAACACACACATGCACGCCTACAAGCAATGGCGCTATTCTGAAATGCATGCACAAGACTTAGTGCTCCAATCTGCAACTTATTAGTGCACTGCACTGGAGCCGATCCAGTGGTTAGAAAATTTCCCGGAGCCTAGAATAACAGCAGTTGGTGCAAGTGCCACAGAACAGAAGTGACAATGAGGGGCAGCCCGGTCGTCTTGGCAAGATGCCCAGGCAGGAAAGCCAGCTGAGATACTGAAACAAGTGAATACGGCAGTGGTGCAGATGGGGTATGCTTGAGAAGTTTGCTTCTTTAAAAAAAAACAACCCTTCTGTGATCATCAGACATCTTCCGTTTCCCTACAGATATTGTTTATAACAGGGTTTTCAAGCACTTGTCAAATAACTGGGAATGAAGGAAACAGGATAAAAAAAAAAATGTCTGTTCTCCATTCAAATGAGTCCTGTTATGATTTTTGGCAGATTTGGGAAAAAATAGCACTTGTATCTGCAGCTTCCAAAGGTAACCAATGCCTGGGAGAGGGCAAGAAGGAGACTTAGTCAAATGCAACCTTTTAAGTAACTATTAAGTGTAGTGCCTGAGAAGTAGTTAGGAAAATGTACGCTCAGGGGATGTGTACGTCGATATAACTATGGTAGTTGTGAAGTGAAGTCATACCTAGTAACTGGTGGGGGGGGAGGGTTGTTGCTTAGTTTTTGTTTCAGAGCTGTGATATCATGGGCAAAATATTATAAACATATCATAGCTATAGCATGCTTGTGTAACAAAAGATCAGGAACTTTTTATTAAGTTTGTTTTCCTTGTCATATTGTAAAAATTTATTATGTGTACTGTGTATATTAGAAACAGATTTGGGTAATTCTGTCTAAATGAAGTCATCTCAGCTATTTCCAGACTGTCTGTTTTTGGTTGCGAATAATTTTCATACATCAGATGGTTGTCATATTTAGTAGCACTCTGCTTTTTAAATAGGACGTATCCCATTTTGAACTTTCATGGGCTTCTTCAGCCTAAATTTTTCGGGGTATTTTGTGGCCATAGCAGTTTAAATCGTTGCATATTACAGAAGCTGGCAGAGATGGAGCAGATTCCATCTTAAGAATTCAGGAACCGTATCTGCATTAAAGGAAAAGATATTTTTTTTGTAACTACTTGAGCAGTACAGTAATATCTTCCGCAGCACAGGATTGCAGAGATCCTGCCAGATACATATTTCAGCTTGCCTTGTGTTCATGTTTTAGAATAAATATATTTCCCCCTCCCCCCCTGCCCGATATCTCCTGCAAAAATTAAACGGACCGTGTATCCGAAATCTTTCAGGTAGAAAAGGATTATATTTGCTCAATCCAAAAAAAAAAAAATAAAAAAAAAGTACATATTTGATCAAAGCTATTAAAGATGGTCAACTATTCCAAATTAAGTGATATGCTCACCTACCTATCAGTCAGACCTCCTTTTTTAATTGAAAAGCAAAATGTCACTGTTCAGCTTAGTGGCGCTTTATGGTATTCTCTGTGTGCCAAATGCGAGAAGCGGGGAGAAGAGTTCACCCCTGAGAGATGCATGGTTGATAAGAAATCAGCAGCGATGATCAGAGAGCAGAATTTTGCCTGAAAACAGTAAGCTTTGCCAGCAATGCTTGAGTTATAGCGGTTTGGAGAGTGGAGGGGAAGAGCATGCATTTTGATCTAACTCTGAGCTGAAGAGAGTAGCTGTTTGCCTTGTGTTTAAATCTCTAGAGTTGCTGTTGAAGTTTTCAGGGCAACAAGTGCAACTTTGGAGGATGAGTAGAAACTAACACCAGTGAAACAATTGGAAATGCCATTACGAAAGTGGCTCTGGAGCTTGACAGTTTTATGACTGTAGTCAGGCTGGCAAAATATTTCATACAGTGTGTGCATGGGGAAAGCTGTTACACTGCTGAAATGTTTTTACATTCATAATACATGTAATCTGCCTTTTATAAATTACTAATCTATTTAAGGTGTAACAGTAATGGCACATAATCTCAATTCATTGAAAGTATAGAAAATTAAAGTAGACTGAAGGCACAATAAAGAAATGTACTTTGTGTCAAGATGAAGTTCGACGAAGCATAGAGAAGATGGAATAGATTATTAAATAAACTTTGAGAGAGAAGGGGAAAGGCACCCAAATCTCTCATTTTGAAAGGAATTAGTTTACTTGATTATACGCAACTGTATCACACTTGGGAAGGTATAAGACAAATGAAAGCAAAACAAAATTTAATTGAGCTATTATTTTGCAGACTTTGGCTTGGTTTCAGACAGCCTAATCAAATTCTGCTTTGCTCAAATAACTAATGTTAAATGCAGTCTACCAACAGATGTTTGAACGGAGACTAATTGGAAAACCTACATCCTGGGTTTAGAGTGTCTAGCTGAAAAAGTTTTTGAAATTATTTTTTGAAGGGAAGTAACATAATGATACAGTCCCAGGAAGTATATGGGTCTTCAGAGGGCTGCAGAGAACGGTGCCCAATTAGCTTGAACAGCCAGAGGTGTCCACGTTGCTCAGTGGAGGTGAGCGATACTATTGCTTTTTGCTTCTTGCCACATTGAGAAATCATGTTACATCACTGGAGTCATGTTGCAGTACTGTAGATCATACCATGTGCCAAAGCGTGCAGTGTAAGCAATGCAGCGGGACACGCTGTGGATATTTAAAGCCATGCCGTCAAGGTCATTAGATATCAGCACTGACTTTCCTTGCCAAATATGTCACTTTGTAGGGCTTGGGGGGAGTGTGTTTTTTAAGTATGCTGCCATATTTATCACCCGATGTGGCACATCTTGGCATCGAGCATTTTCGGTGCTCAACGGATTTCTTTAGTGTGCAAGAGGGAGTGAAACGGATGAGGCCAAATTTGTCCCAGGTGTAAATGGCAGCTCTCAGAGAAGCGCACCACAGTCTGTTGTGTTCCCCGTGGAAAAAAATACAGCTTTCTTTTAAACCAGCTCTCCGCCTAACAGAAGAGCATTGGGAGCCCCACATGACGCACCGGTAGGCTTCCTATTCTTTGCATAATTGGTGATGGTTGTCATTCACCACATCATCATCATCATCATTGTTTTTGGCATTGTTATTATCATCACCATTGACATGTGTTATTTCTTTAATTATTAATGTCCGTATTGTTTATCAATGTAGTAACACCTAGGGTAGAGGTCAGATTTCTTTATGCTAGGCATTGTGCCTGCACATAGGATAAGCTTGTTCCTGTCACGAACAGTTTGTAGTATCAGTATGCAAGATAGAGAGAAAAGGGATTCTTGTCCCCATTTTACAGATGAGGAAGTGTGCCACAGCAAACCTAAGTCATTTGTCCCATGTGTTATAGGGAGTGTGTAGCAGAGCTGAGTACTGAACCCACGTCACTTTGACAAGGTCACTTTACCAGCAAAATTGTGTATGTGACCAGTGTGAGCATTTTCCACACTCGCACATGCAGACTGACTGCTTTCATGTAGTCACCCACTCACCAGCCTGCACATGAGCCCGGCAGCAGCATAGCAAAATGAGTCACTTGGTCGCTCGCCAACATTTTTTTAAAACGTACTGCGGTCACTTATTCTCTTCCTGCCCGTCACTGTAGATTGAAACGGGGTGCCTCTTTCTGGTGACAGCGCTCACCAAGGGGGAAGCAAGGGTCCTGCTGATACTAAATTAGGGGGAGAGGACGCTAGATCAAGCGGCTTGTTGAGCAAAGCTTCGTCAGGATTTTCTCCTGGGGAGGAGGAGATCTGACTTTGCAAAGCATCTCTGCTATTTAAAAACATCACCTGCTGTCGGGGAGCATGCGACCTAAAGCCCAGGATACAACCTTTTGTAGCATGGTGTGAAACTTTGAGGAAAATGGGAAAGAAACCAGATTTGGACACATTCAGAAACTGACCCTTACCCTTTTGGCTGATTCCCATCATCTTTGTTTCAACTGGGAACAGAACTGACTTGAAAGTTTTCCATCTTCTTTAAGTTTTAATCATGTGAAAACATCTGTCCTTCCACTCGTGCTTCAGTCTTTCCAACCTAGGAGTTTAAACACCACGGAGAAGAGCACGGCATGAATCCCTAGACGGCCAAATTGGAGGAGGCAATTCTGGAAGCCTTGCAGCAAACCCTTCTTTCAACCCAAATGTTGTAATTTTTTCAAAAAGGTTGAACCTGAAGCAGAAACCAAAAACAGCGTGCATGTTACATTATTTTTCTCCTCTTTCATTGAAAAAGCTGTTTCAGTGGATTTTGCTGATCACCCCTGCTTGTACAGGTAGACGTCCAAAACCAAACCTACCGAGGGATGGCCATCGAGAACCAGCATATGGCTGATATCCACACTCATGCTTCTACCATTATAATCCTCGTATTTGCCTGTACGGAAATGCAGCATTTGAAGACCTTTTTTACTGGCAAATTGTTCCTACTATAACTGCTATAACTGTTTGATTAAAGTCCCCCAACTCTGATATGATGTGGGTTTTCTTTGGGGCAATATCCCTTTAAGGTGGCCCTGGCTGTGTTTATTCTTAATACCCACCATCTAATGGGGAGTAGCCAATCTGAATTTTTTCAAAATATAATTTACCAATTGGAGTCCGACAAAAGGCAGATTATATTTTATGGCTTATGAACAGCAGGGCAGATATTTCAGAAAAACTGCAGACAGCAGTAATTTTGCGAATGTGCACAAATGACTTTGAAAACAAATATTTCACTGCCTACACAGCTGCATTCACAATCCTGGGACCAGAATACCATTTGCGTGATGCTTTCACCTGGTTATATAGACTATAATAACGCTTAAAGAAAGAAAATTTGTCTTAAAATCAAAAGCAGAATTAATGCTCTCTGTGAAAACCTGTATTACTGACTGAGGTGTTGGCAGTGGAACGGACAAACCACTTCAGGAAAAATAAGAACCAGCCTAAGCATTCATTCAACCTCTGATCCAAACCTGAATGCAAATGTTTAATCCTGTAATAATAATTAATACGCCTCATGTGTCATCCAGAGATGTCAAATGCTTTGCACACAATAACTACCTAAGCCTTAAAACACACCTGAGAGTTAAATAGGAGGTCCAGAGGGCTCCACCTACTAGCGAAATGCGGCCACCTCTGGAGAGAAACACAACAGCCATTCAACATGCGACGGCAATTTGCAGCAGAGTGAAGGATGCTGTCTCTGCCTAGGAATATGGGTTGCTGGGCATTGCCTGTGATCCAGCACAACAGGCAGGCGGTGGGTCTGGTGCTTGGTTTATTTTTTCATTTCCGCTGGCAAAAGAAAATGTAGCTTAGGAAAGGAGATTTTTCCAACTTTCTTAGAGGCCTGTTTTGCCCTCGTTGTCTTGCCTTGGTCAGCTTAGTTCAACCAGTCCTTGAGCAGAAGGAAGATGCTGTTTCCTTCGAGCCAGCAGTCAGACAAGTGGCGCGCCGCAGATGTTGGCACAAATAGCATAGGGTTCGATCAGTCCCGTTCTGGGCTCTTACCTTTCGAAACCACAGGGCCGGCAGCTGTAGCACCGTCTCCGGCGGCCCCGTGTCTGAACGGGAATGCTGCGTGCAGGCGGCTCGGGGGAACGCTGGCGCTCTTCGCCGTCGCTGCTGCTAGACGGTGCCAAATGAAGCCTGGCTTTGCCGCTCAGCCTGCCCGCAAGGTGGAGGGTTGCTGTGGTCGGTTGTGTGGGACTCTGCTAGGTGAGACTCGGCGAGATATGAGTATCAGAAGAGAGAAGGAGGGGAACCATTAGGGAGGCTCTGCAGAGAAACCATCAAAGATTTGCATAGGCAATCCAGCCGGCACTCAAGTGCCTCTGCCGTGACCGCGCAGCGTTGACTGGGGCACACCCCGGTCCTCTCGGCTTTGTCCTTTCATTGTCACTAAGACGGGAGGACGGAAAGCGAGAGAAGGCAGCACAGAAAACCCTCTGAAGCCAGACAAGAGAAACGAAAAGAAAAGTTGGCAAGAGCAAAGAGCCCCCCTCATTGATTTTTTTTACTTTCAACTCTGTGTTTATTCAAACGCTCTGGAAACATACAGATTAACTTCCTGTGCTCAATACTTAGCACTCGTTTACTGGTCTCGAAACTGGAACAATGCAGGCTTTGTGGACGGGGTTGAAAGGTCGCCCCATTTTCTGCGTCCCCGTGTCCTCAGGTAGAAAGTCGTTTATTTTCACTGCCGACTCGTCTTCAAAAACCATTCCCCCGCCCCCAGTAGCAACACTTATGTGCTCGTTTGCTCCTCTTTTCCTCTGGGGGAAGCCACAGGAGGCTCAGATATCACTAAGTCTCTCCGATTTCCTGGGGGATAATCATTTTAAAAGCGGGGGGCGGGGATTAGGTAAAAAGTAACCCATGAAAAAGGCACCGTGTTTCCCTGCAAAAAAGAAAAATAGGAAGGAAAACGTCAACTGTGGACACTAGCTGCATTTGTGTCCCCAAATCCACTTGAGGGAAGAGAAGAGAAGAGTCGGGGTTGTCACCTCCTCCGAGTTGGCGCCGCCGTAGAAAGCAGAAGAGCAAAGGGAAGCAGCCGAGTTACGCTGAAGTGGAAGATGACTGTAGTGGCATTACCCTCATTTAACAACAGCTACAAAGCCTACGCTGTCTGACAGGAATAGAGGTCCCCAAACCCCGTGGTGACGCTCTCGCAAGCTGCTGTTGATGTGAACTAACTTGAAGCAGAAGTGGATTTTTATTTTTGAAGGGGAGCCTTAGCGTAGTTTGCATTCAGAGTAGGATTCAAATGGTTTAACTCACAGAGAGCAGGTTTACAACGTAGTCCTGAGCAGCGGCAGGTCTCCTTGGGCACGCTTTTCGGGCTCTCCGGCTCGTTGTTACAAATGGGACTTGGGTTTGAATGGTCGGTTATGTCTACTGATGAGAAAAGCAAAATATTGGCTTCCGGGAGGGCCCTGCTGCGGACAGCAGCCACAGCTGCAAATGTGTTTTCTTGTTTGCTTGCCGGTTCCACATGAGCAACTTGACAGGGCCAGCTTTTCAGTAGAGATTACGCTTCTCACTTTAACCTGGGTTTTGTATTCAGACCAACTTTTCACAACGGCCCCTACACCCGGCAGCAGAGCCAAATCCTAATTACGGTGGATATTGTTTTCCACCCTGATTTCTTGCGGCACCTGTAGCATTGCTGGTCTCTCGCTTCTAGTTTTGCACGTGGATTTGGAAACACGGTGCAAGCTTAATTCCCTCTCCTGCCTCTCCATGGGGGGCACCTGTGTCAATAGAAAAGTTGCACAGACTTGGGGCAAGAGCGTGTCAGGCTGGGAGTGTGCATGGGAAAAATGCACGGTGGGGGGCTGATGGCAGGTGCTGTTGGTGGGGGCAGGTTGACACCCCTCTGGGTTGGAGGTGGTTCAGTGTAGGAAGGGAGATGTTGGCAGCTACTTTTAATAGGTGCAGGTAGTCACCAGCCGCAGGCAAGGCTGACCACCAAAGACGCAAGAGAGGAGCAACAGGCAGAGGCTGGGGTGGCAAGGGAGGACCCAGATCTTGGCCTCCGTGGGAGCCATTTAATTCTTATGACTTTTCCTTCTGCTCCTTTTAAGAGGGCACAGTACTGTCCTAACCCACCGTGTGCGAATGCAGTGTCAGACGCTTCACTTGAGCCTTCTGGCGATGACTTAAATTGTTCATCTGTCCCATCTCGGCATGGGGAAGACAGTTGGGGAAGCACATAAGCAGCCAGGCACACCGGCCACATAGAAGAAACAGAGCTGGCAGGTGCCCAAGGTAACCAAGTGGGGCATAAATAATAGAAATAAACCTTTCCCCCCTTGAATCTCTTAGCTTTGAGTACTCTAGGGAGTTGTTAGTAAGTATAGTGTATCATGAAAATCGGTGCCACTGTCACAAGTTTAGTGCTGCTTTAATTTCTCCTCTCTGATGTTACTCCTCAGGGACTGACGTCCCACTAGGTCTAGCTCCTGATTTCTCATCATGCAGCACTCGCCGTTCCTTCCAAGAGCCCCCAAAGAGCCTACCAGGACTGCATTTGCTGCGCTATTCGCTCTAAATAGAAATATGGCGTTTCTTCACTAAACCCTTTCCAAGAAAGTTGATACTTTGCCCTGAAAAATCTTGCTGTCTGTCTGTTTTTATTGTTAATGTATCTTTATTGACTAAGAGGTTAAATGTTGCAACTGTCTCATATGTAAATTAAAAAAGAAATCAATAGCTTTGTATTGTTGGGCAAGCTTATGAACCAGATTGAACTACATGGTTACACGGATGCGTCTCCCCCCCTGAGGTATAAGGATGTGTGTGCACAAAGCAGGAGTTTTTGTTTGTTGAATTGGAGTTCAGCACAATATTACTGATAAATGAATTAGACATGTTCATAGTAATTCACAGAAGGTGGTAGTTGTTTTGCTCAGACACTTGTCTTTGGGATGAGATTTATAAATATAGCGTGCTGTCAAACACAGATAAGGTACCTCTTTTTAAAAAAAAAAGGCAAGAGTTTCCCCACGTGCACGTTTGGTCGCCGAAGCAGCGGTAACTCTTCTTTCTTTGTGCTTGAATCAGTAACTTTTTTAAAATGTAAATAGTATCCTGTTTTGACAAACTACAAAACCACACGTCTCAAAAAGAAATACATGAAGCCTATGTCAATAGATGCTGGCATCTCTCAACAGGAAGCTTTGGGGTGACACATGCAGTCGGTATCTGATGCAGTACCAGGGAATGCTGCTTGCCCTTTTTTGTTGCATCCGGAGAACGGCCAGAACACACACAAGGAGCCCGGAGCGGTTTGCATGGATAGCAGTGCTTTGCATAACAGGTTGCCTGACAAAAAAAACCCCATTTTCATCGTCGATTTTTGCTCATTAGTACACTCTTCCATATTTTTGTAACCAGGCTTCCTCAGCTACTATTGCCATTCCCCCACAGAGACTCAGTAAACTCAAAATGCCTGCAGCCATACCATCACCTCAGGCTGTAATCTCATCAGATCTCTTTAAAGGTAAGCAGCGCTGGTCACTACTTGGATGGGAGACCTCCAATTAAAGCCCAGGGCGTTACGGAAACAGTTGTCAGTAATTCAATATGCATTTCTTTTCCCTTCGAGGGGATTGTGAACCAGTGGCCCAGGATCAAGTTAGAAGCCACTGTGCAGCTGGCAGTTCTATCTTTCAAAAGGACGGGCAAAAGCAAGGTCCTGGCCACATGTCATTTAAGCTCCCTTGGCGTCCCGGAGTAGCCCCAGCTTTTGGCCACGTTCCAGGTGGATAATTGCAGTCTGCCTACCTACATTTCCTCTGCAGATTCAACTGGAGAAACTGTTGTGCAGTTTGTGCTGTTGCGACATTAAACAGCTGCTATGTGCAACCCCAGGGCTGGCTGCATTTCTGCAGCCACAAATGTGGGTTGTCTGAAAAACGTCAGCAACCCGTGCAGAAAGTCGCGTATGTGTTCTTCCACTTGCTAAAGCACTTGGGCTCGAAAGTCTGCATCAGGAAGTAGTCACCAGGCAGAGAAGCCCCGATAGGCTTTGCAATGTGCTTAATCCAGTTACCGTTCGCTCACCAACTTCTCCATAGTGCCAGGCCTCTCCTGTTCTCCCTGGGTCTTGTGGGAGCCTAGGTACCGGGGGCTGTACTTACTCATCTGGCCCCCACATAACCCGCAGCTCTGCTGTCTCCTGCAGCTGAGTTGAGGTAGCAGTGTCACAGGAGGTGGAAATGTCTGTGAGGATTGCGAAGTGTAGGAGTGGATGGTCGCAAGCTCTTTGGAGATCAGCAGGGGTGCTTTAGGGTGGTACAGGGAACTGGCTTTGGAGTGGGGTTTGGAAAGAGGACAGAAGTGCTGGACGTGTGCCTTGAAGTGAAAGAGCACCCACTTGCTGTGTGATCAGGCATTGGTGTCTGGTGGGTGTCTCGGAGAGCTGGGACAACCCCTTCAGCACGTGCTCACCCCGTACCATGAGCTGTCACAGCTCACCCCCTTCTGCCAGCCCTGTTCATCCCATCTCTGCATTTCTTCGCACCGTTGCCTGCCTGTGAAAAAATCCCTGGCCCCCGAGACTGCCATCCCCTTTGCTCTCCTCCGACTCCTGTCCCACCGCTTGCTGCTTCTGGTTGGCTTTCCACCCTTCACAGCCTGTCCCACGCAACCAGTGAACAGCGCCCAATTGACCAGCTGGCCAAACAGAGTTATACTTGCATATATTATTATAAAATACTAATTTATTTTAATACAAATTTCTGAATATTCGAGGTAGAAATGTCGGGCACCTAAGTGACTTGGGTCTTGTGTACCTACTGTATGGGAAGCTGGCAAGGCATCTCCCATCCCGATCCAGAGATGCTCCAGCTCGAGACCCGGCAGGAATTGTTGGCAGAGGTGAACTGTTCTGAAATCAAGTTGGCCTGATCATTGTGTACAGGGTTATAGTGGAAGGGCTAGTGAGACAGAGGAGAAAAGGTCTCTGTTTTATGAGTGATCCTCATCTTTGCTGAAACTTACTGGGGCCTCCCTCTGTCACTCCCACGTAGGGGAGAGGTCCTGATGTAACCGTATTGATTGCACCCCTAATGGACGTAGGTACATCTTTGCAGGAGCTCTGTGTCATCTGGGCCAGCATCCCAGTTTTGAAGTCACTTGGGCTCTCAGGAGCACAAGTCTCGTTGAGTGTCACCATTGAAATCAGGACTGGGGCACATCTTCTGTGACTACAAGACAGCTGTCAAGAAGCAAGTCCTACCCACTCGCCCCACAAAGCTCATGCCAAAAAAAATGTCACATGTCACCATTTAATAGGTGTCCATGCATGGGCACTGACTCTTATTTTTGCTGGAGGCCCCTAAGATGATGGACATGTAGAAAATATATGTATTTCAGGTGACAGCCCTCTTGCCAAGCGGGGGCAGGATGCTTGGGCCCCCACATACTTGGTATGCGTATCAGCACACGCCACGCTGCTCTATCTGCTTCCACATCTCTGGGCGCGCTCCAAAAAATGACCACGTGACCTTTTTTTCAGCCCACGGCAGAGCAGAGCAGGAACGAGTGGGCAGGGCTTGTTTCTTGACACCAATCTCGGGGTTGCTGTTAGACGTACTGGTAGATGCCTACAGCACTTGGGAGCTTTGGAGTCTGCTGCGTGAGTTGTGATTTGCCCTGCTACACAGTACGATGGCAATGACTGTTTTGTAAGGACAGGAGGTCTCTGGGCAGATGTGTGGCAGTGTAAGGGATGCACCTAGTGCGTTTTACACTCGACTTTGCCTGATTGCTTTGTTCAAAATGCCCTTTCCAAAAACACTCCCACCCTTTTCCTTCCTTCCTTGTTTTACTATCAAGGCCCTGACTTGTGGCATCCTTCCCTTATCCAAGAAGGCCCTGGCTCGAATTCCCGTTGGGGTCCTTGTTTGGCCAGGGACTTGACAGTCAAGCAGTGGGAAGCCCCCCTTGCTGCGTGTGGCTCAGCACCGCGCCTTTGCCGCCTTCCCTCTCCGCCCTGCAGAGTGAGACCTGACAAGGAACTGAACTGGTTCACACGGAGGGTAGCACAGGGCATGAAACACCAGGCTGGGGGTTTGCCCATGGCCTGGTGTTTCCCTAATGCATTTTGAGCTCTGTGCAGAAAACACAGTGCGGTATCAGCTTGATATTTCGGCTTCCCACCTGATGCACAGCTCACTTAGGAGACTTCTTCTGCAGCTTAAGGAGTCTCATCTTTAATAATTTTAATGACATGCAAATTGTTGTGATGCTGCTGTATTAAATGCCTTGCAATTTTAAAATCATTTGACTTGTTTAGTGTTTTTAAATAGCTGCTGCTTAGACGACCAGAAAGTTTCTGGAAGGATCAATTGTTCTCTCTTTTTACCACATTTTAGAGTGGTGTCGATGATCTTTGATACTGTGCCTTACAAACCAGAGCTTTCCAAATGAAAGTAGTCTCTAACGTTAGCTGCTTTTTCTTCTCTAAGTCCAGCGAAGGACAAAAAATAGGCAGCAGATTTGTTTTTCTGTCATACCATCCTCAGTATGCTAGGGGGAAAAATTAAAGGAAGGACCTAGTGGCCTGGGAGATTTATAATTAAGAGAGATAATTTTTCCCCTATATTTAGGCCAGGTCAGAATTTGGAGAGCTGTATAAACTGAGTTGCATGGTATTGGTCTAGACAGATTTTCAAGGGAGCCAAAGGTTTCTGCTCATTTAATTTTGTAGCACCTTTTCAATTCCAGCCTGCATTTGGATGTGTAACTACGTCCATGTGTTTAACACTAATCAGCCCCTATGCTTGCCATGCAAGTAAAAAGGCCACGAACTCCTCAGATGCCGCTGGAGGTGGTTTCCATCTCAAGGTTGGTATTCACTAGCAGTGTGGCGTGGGGAAAAGGTGCTGCCTGTGTTGTGTGTTTTCCCCAAATGAAATCCTTAGTATTCTAGCACCATTAGGCTCCAGATCCTGAAATCAATGGCAAAACTCCCAGTGAATCCAGTGGTACAACATCCTAGTAAATGCAACTTGGGCAATAATACATCCAAGTGAACTTAGTCAAGTCCCTGGCGGTGGTTTCACAATCAGTATCATGTCAAATCCTTCTGGAAAAGTTGACAAGAGCATTTCTGTATCCCTGTTGTCCTTTCATTTTTGTCAGAGATCACACTGAAGGCCTGATCTTGCAAACGCTTATGGAGTCATACAAAATTATGGATGTTCCCATCTAGTCTGAACCCCTGCGCAAAGCAGGACCAGCCGCAAGTAGATCATCCCAGCCAAGGCTTTGTCTAGCTGGGTCTTAAAAATCTCCAAGGATGGAGATTCCCCAATCTCCTGTTCCAGTGTTTCACTCCCTTCCTAGTGAGAGAGTTTTTCCTAATATCTAACCTAAATCTCCCTTGCTCCAACTTTTTATTGCTCCTTGTTCTGCCATCCACTGAGCACAGTCCAGCTCCGTAAGAACAGTCTTGCTTCCTAACTAAAGATGCGTGTTAATTTTCATGTACCAGCTCATGGTGGGGGGGGTTTGCCTTGTGCTCCTAATTCTTGTCACTTTTTGTTGCTTCCTTTATGTGCACCAGCATCAGTAATAATAAGAGTTAATAATTAGCAGTTCGATAATACTCTTCACCTTCAAAGTAATTCCAAGCACTAAATCAGTACAGCTCTGCTGACAGTATTACAGTATTGACTTGTTACTTCACTGATGTCGCAGAGACAGCAAGCCTCGCACTTTTTATATAGGCCAAAATGGGGTCATCTTTTTAAAGTACAAAATTGGCAAAAACAAAATTCTTTCCTCGGCTGACACTGTTTGGCGAATTTCAGCATTTGGGCCAGTTTTTAAAGCCGAGTAATAAACACCTGGAAAGCTCTGGTTTATAATGGCAGTGCTGAAAAGCCATTAAATAAATGGCTCCACTATAATACAAAAAAGCTGTCTTAAAATGCTGATAAACCTTTTAAAGCTGGACCTTCATCTTAATGAACATGGGCCCTGCTTTCAAGGCTGTAGCTCAGAGATGCAAACTGAGCTGTCGTGGATTGGCCTGGCCTGTCACTAGAGAGGCTTCCTTTTTTTTCCAAAATAAAGTCCATATGGGCAGTTTCCAAGTGTGTTATTCGGTGGACTTAGGGCTCAGTGATTTGTTCCTACGAAAAGTCCTGATCATAATCTTTCCCTGATGTTCCCTCATAGTTGGGGTCACCTCACACAATCAGACACTAAGCATCCACCATGGATGAGCGACGTTGTTCAAAGAGTGAAGACCTAATCAGGTGGGTGGCATGGGAAAGTGCGAGCACTGCAGATTGCGGTGTAAGATAGGATAGGTGTTACAGACGGGAAGAAGGTACTTGGAGACCGCGTTTAAGAAACATGTCAAGTTTGAAAAGGGGCCAAGTTCAGCCGCTGGTGAGAGGAGGGGAGGATAGACAGAATTTAGTTTCCAGGGAGCATAGCGGAGCTGGAAGTGGAAGGGAGAGAAAGATGTCGGCAGAAAGAGAGAAGAAAGAGCTAGGAGCAAGTGGAGGCAGTTTTTGGAGGAAGAAAGTTGACAAGGACAGAACTTCAGCTGAGTGATGCAGGAGATATGGATGGACCAAAAGACACGGGGGAGCAAAGAGCTGGATGTTGGCAGCAGGGCACAAAGAGGAAGGAATAAGGGGGTGCAAGGGTTGGGAGAGCAGAGGGAGGTTGGTAGGCAATGAAGATACCGCTTGGGAAGGACCTACTTTGGCTAGGGAAGATGCACAGAGCTCGAGTGAGAACAGAGAGAAACTCCGTGGAAGAGGGAGTGGGGAAGTGGAAAGACCAGGGGGAGGAGACTGCAGCCTCCATGGAAAGGCAGGATGCTTGCCACAGCACCGCGCCTGAGGAGAGTCCTGCCCTGCCTTATTTATGCTTGATTTCCCTACATCAACCCCTGGCGAGACATGACGGTCAAGGCTGCAGGAAACCCCGAAGTCGGCTTAACTTGTTTTCTCCTAGGTGCGATGAAACAGTTTCTGCACCAGTTTTGGCAGAAACGGGGGCAGTTCCAGTTCCCGGTGTCCATGACCTGACTGGTGCACCAGCTCGGCAGTCAGCTCGCTGTCACGTTCGGATGCAAAGTTTGCTTTCCAGATGAGCATCAGGCCTGCTGATGTTTGAAATCATGCCTGGGAATTGAGACCTGTGCGTTCCCAGGATAGCAAACAGTCTGTGACTAACTCAGCCCTTTTACCCCTTACCAGCGTAGATTCTGCATCGAGATGGTGATGCTGTGAAGTAGACCAGTGAGCACGGCACAGTAAAATAGTAAATTGACCAGTAAAAGAAATCAGTAAATGAAGGGAATAGCTATTAAGGTGCCAAGCCAAGACATATAATTATACCCTAGGACTTTTCCAAACTAATGTATGTTAAAGGTGTAAACCTATTAAAGGAGAGATTTTTTAAATTTTTTTTTTCTGTACAGGGAACTTCTGTAGATAGCAGGATTTACCCTGTATTTCTACTTCTGTATTAGAAGGTATGAGGAATGTTTCAGCAAATCCAGTCATTTCTATTATTATAATTTCACACTTTTTTCCATGCAGTTTTTGGGTGGTTCTTTGGAAACTTGAGCACTAATGCTCTCTATTGTTAGGCGTGTTCTTTGAAAAACAGAGTTCTTCCCTTCTCCCAAATAGTTAATTAAATTCTAAAGTTCAAATACAGTACATCTTTTTTTTGCAAGAATAGGGGTGTTAGACCTATTGTGCTGACCAAATTACAGTGCCGATAGTTACATTCTGCCTGCTTATTCAGCCTGCAATTTCATTTGGGCACTGGATTGTTCGCTTCAGGTGTCCTGGACTATTGTGCGGTGTCGCTGTTCAGCAGCTGCTGTGTTCCACACCAGAAATAGCTGCAGTTCAGTGGCAGATGAAGTGATTTTCTTCTCATAGGGCTTGAATAACATGCATTGGGATTCCTGGAAAGTTTGGATATTTTAGTACTATTAAGTACTAGTAATGTTTTATCTGTTGCTTTTATCCAGATCTTCAGGTCTCTTGCACCTGACTCTGTTAGGATCTTGGCTTTATTTGGAGAGGCCCCAGAGAAAGACAGTCTGCTATTTGGTGGAGTTCATGTGCCATACAGTATCTTTTGTGACTGTTCTCTCCTAGCAAACCAGCAGTCTACAACACCCTGTATCTGGGGTCAGCAACGTTTTTGGGCAGAGTGCCAAGAACACCCGCAACCTCGACTTTGTAAAATGTTGGCATGCCAGGGACAGATGGTGAGGGAGCCACCAGGGGCCCAATCCTTATTGTGGCAGTGCAGCCCTAGCCCCTTCCCCGCCGTCCGCCTCGAGAAGTGCATGCCAAGCAAAATGCTTTTGAGCGGCACACTCTGGCACCCGTGCCGGGGTTTGCCCACCCCTGCCCTATATTCTCTTTTGCATATATTTTGCATTGGGAGCAGGTTCTAGCCCCTGGACCAGGGGAGGGTACTTGAAGCCTTCCTGAGGATTGCATTTCAGGGGCTGAAGGATAGAAACTAGATCTGGTAGGACAGGCATCAAGACTTGCACCTCCCAGCTGCTTTCTGCCTCTAGCTCTGACCTCTCTGCAGCCGGGAGCTGCTGCGCTATGAAGTTCAGTGCTCTCTGCCGCCTGCCACGGCTCAGACGAGACTTGCCAGTAGGGCCTCCCACTCCTTTCCATTGGCCAGCTCTGCTTATAGAGGAGGACCCAGCCTGGGCTCATGGTACCTGCGGGAGTCATCTCTTCCTTGTGACCCCAAGGGAGGGGGTATTGCAACACACAGTAGCCAGAGTCGGCTAAGAAACAGCCGTGAGTCACAAACCAAGCTTGCAGACAGGAGTCCTTTTTCATGTGATGATGGGGGTGGGTAAGGGTCTAAGGTTTAATTAGATACAGGCCCCTTTTATTCTGAATACGCCATGGACTGGGACACCACATTAATATGTAGTGATGGTTCGCTATGAGCCAGCGTGGCAACACATAAAAGAGCAGCAAGAGAAACATTGTCAGTATTGCAAAAATAAATTTCATCTGATGGGACAACCCCAAAGGCCCCAAGCTCAGAGCACAGCCCTGGAGTTTGGATGCTTATTTGACCCTCTGGATGCCCCTTTCTTTTTCCTCCCAGCCCCTGGGAGGCAACAAAACCGCTGCTGCTGCAGAATACTAATAGGCACACAGCCAACGAGGCTGTCTTCTCCTCCTCCTCCCTTGCTCAGCTCTTCTGCTGTCTTCTCCCACCTATACCCTATCTCTGCCAATGTTGCTGAGCTGAGATGCACAAAACCAGGGAGCTAGGAAGCAGATGGGGAAGGAAGACCAAAAACTTGCTCAGCACCACCCCCCCAGCAGCACTGGAGCCACCGTGTCCTAGCGGTAGAGGTCTGGGATTCTCGGCTATTCACCATGTTTGTGCCATGTTGTGTCGGGAGGCCCTCCTTAGCGTGCATTGCTTTCAGAAGCCGAGTCCTTTTGCAGGACACTTGTGTAGCATCCAGGGCCGTGAGGATGCAGCTCCATCAGTCGAAGGCAATGGCGTAGTACCATTTTGAGGGGCTTCCAAGCCATGCCAGGCAGTGGAAAGTAATTAACTTTGAAGGGGGCTTCTGTATGCATTTCTCACTGAATTGGGTCCTCTTTCCTATTTTTAAGAGGGTGCTTTAAACTGATACTTGAAGTGCGGAGGTTAGACTGCTGCGCTTCACTCTGTCATCCTGGAAACACGTTTTAAACCCTGCGCGGCAGGATTTAGGCATCGTGACACCCATTAACTTTAACAGGGATGGTGAGATCCCAAGGCGCTGCTTTGAAAATTCTCCCGTCTCATCTAGCACCAGCAGCATGATTGCAGGGTAGCTTCTCATGCGTGCCCCTATCTAACCTTCCCCAGCTGTAGCATAAATATCTGTTTAGAAAATAAACCTGGTCATGGCAGTCTTTCATTTATAAAGCAGGTAACTGTTTTCTTCTTTAAACAGAAGATAAGGGAAGGGCTCTTCTTTTACTCTCTTTTTTTTTTTTTTAATGTATCTTTTGAATGCTGGAGGAAAACTTGAACTGCAAGTCAGCTAAATATACTGTATCATGAAACCTTAGGGACCATTGAAATGAGAACAGTGGCCCATTACTGCTAAGAAGGTGTTTTATTGAAAATATGTCGACATGCTTTCCCAGGAGAGTGAGTAAAAGACGGCAAGATGCCCAACAGTAATACAGGTTGTTCTCTTAGACAAGCTAAAATATGTAGTTTGGCACTCCTGTGCTGTGCATGAGTGAGCTGTATAATAGACTAATGTGCATTTTTATATTAAAGGTACCGTATTTCATCAGATCATTTTTTTTCCCTTTTTTTTTTTTTTTTAATTTAAAACCCTCACAATTTGTATATTCCAGTTACTGTTTAGGCAGATCTTTTCTTACATACCAGATCTTTTTTTTCTGTCATTTGTAGAAAGAGGTGGAGTAGTGTCGTGAGTGGAAGCAGAGTTACCAGTAGAGGGCAGTGCAAATAAAAATATGGTTTTCAGCTAAAGCTATATCGGTATCAATGTCGTCGGGGTGGTGTTCTCTATCTAAACACAGAGCTTCTGCCATTAGAGAAAAAAAACTTCCTTTGCCTTAATTTTAAACGATGCATGCAACACATAGGCCCTGACCTCCTTAAAGATGGTCAGTAGTCACAGTCTGCTTGCTTATTTTAATATATAATATGTTACTTGTATTTTATTTGTTTATATTGCATTATATATTTATTTATTTATATTTTAAATTGGTGCGTATGTGTGTACACACCTCGCTTACACTCTTTCTCTCTCTCTTTCTTGGGAACTTTATCATAGTGACAGAATACTTGTCTTTTTTATTCCTCGAACTATGGTTATTGTCACCCCTAAAAAAATTAATTTGGGGTACAGTAGTCATCCTTTTAAGGTGAAAGGTTGCCATCTGCTATAAGATAGTCTTCACCATGGTTTCCTGTTCTAAATAGAAATAGGTGGCCTCCATGTGTGACCAGTATCTGCCAACTCTTGGCAAATGCAGAGTTTTAATGGCAATGGCAGCAGCATTTCCTCCGCCATACGTGACATAAGTGGTATCTCATATCATTAAGGAAAGTAACAGGGAGCATTTAGTGGTGATTACCTTTCAATCCATTGTGTACTTGGGGGCAGAAAAATAATTTATGAAATATGCCCATACAGTCTTGGAACAATTTGCACACGATGCTGTGACTGATGCAAACCTGCTGGTATGAGAGTATGCTAATAAATTTACTTTATGGCAGAAACAAGAGATTAGAGTTTATTAGGAAAGGAGATCACAATTTATTAAGATCAATCAAAGATGAATGCAGAGCAAAACTGTTGCCGTTTTTATTTATTTATTTATTTTGAGGCTGGGGGGGTGCAATTATATAAAATGTGTTGTTTACCTGGGATGCTTGATTCATTATTAATATTTTTATGTTTAGAGGGAACCATAATTTTGCCGAAATGTCTTCCATAACTCCTGCACAATCGTATTCATAACTCACCTGAATGTTGACACATCCTGCTGTGTATATATAAATTAACTAGTAACACTGGCATTATAAAATGATGCATTAAATGAAGATGTGAATGGTAATTTAAAGCATGTCATGAAAAGAAATTTAAACCTTTGTACAATGCTGAGAAGAGTTAAAGCAGCTTCTTCGGGCAAAACTTGCAGGGACAATAAGGAAAATCACATCGTTAACTCCAGGCCAAAACAGGCCTACTTTTGACACACACAAGTTAGGTATCTTATTAACTATTTCACTACCGTGTGGATGTATAACGCATTTTTTTTAAAGAGACACTGTCTCCTTAAAAATCACACCTCTCTCTGGAAATATATTACTGTCAGGTATCATCTAAGATTACTAATAGCGAAAAGAAAATGTTCGCTTTGTGCTTTTTCACCGCACTTTGTGGATAGTAAGAATGTTTCCTGTTTAGTCAGTGATTTTTCCCAATTGTTTTCATAGGTCTTTTAAACAGCAGCGGGGGAAAATAAAGCATTTGAAAAACAGGAAAATGTGATTGTAAAACCACAAAGATTGGCCCAGGGATCCTGGGCTAGGTACAGCACACGAAAGACTTTCGGCTCCTAGCTGGCTTGATTTTAAAGCTGATTTGCTCTCAAACTGACAGTCTCTTTAAAATGCTGGTTACTTATAACAGCTCTGCTTGTACCGTAAATCCACCTAGATGACGCAGCCCGCACCACAGTTGGTGCTTCTGTAGTCATCTCCACGCAGGGGCCAAGGACTCATGGACCTAAGCATACTTCTCAGGGTCGTCTCTCCATGCGAGCATTTTGAAGGGGCAGGCAAGGAGAAGTCTCTGCTGATGACCATGTGGCACCTGATAAAGGATTAACTTAAAAAAAAAACCCCAGAAAACCATAAAGCAGAGACAAAGCCAGCAACGAAAACTCCGCTCCCGTTATTAATAGCAATCTTTTAAATTTTCCTAAATGCTATGAATGCACAAATTGTATATTTTAGGTGACTATCCCATTTTTCTGAGTTTTCTTCCATCTATTAACCTGTTGTCTGAATGATCCATTCACTCTTTCCTTGGGCTACTCCTAACAGGCCAGTTTAAAGCATATGGACTGGTCTGCCTGGCTTAAATTGGGCACCCACGTGAATGCCAGGCTTTTGTCCTGCTTGATGATCTTCATCTCTCAATCAGTATCTGTTGGCACAGCACATTGGGCCTGGCTCTGCTCCCCTTTCATGGCGTGAGTCTCAGATACCTTCACTGAAGTAAATGGAGTGACTTGACTCATTTATGCTGGTCAAAAGCTGAAGGATGTTTGCCTATTTGAGGCAAAAATGGGCCACTTAGTGTGTATAGATGCCAACTGGCATGAATAAATTCTGTAGGTAGGGTAAGAATATATAGATATAGATACCTGCATATTCTTCCAGTGTACTCACCTCTGCCATAAATTCACAAAACCCTCCTTAGGCTTTCATCTGTGAGCCTGGTCCTCCTGATATATTCAGGCTATTGATTTTTACCTAAACATCATCACTGCTGTCTAATATGAGTCAAAATTCAATGGCATAAAATGCCAAAAACCCACCAAGAGCTCCTCACTTATCCCTCAGGAATGGATTTTAGCTGTCATTTTCTGTTAATGTATAAAATCTGTTTTCCCCAGGCCTGTTACAGCTGGGCTATTCAGGATTTGCACAGTCTATCCATATTCGAAGAGATTGAAAAGCAGAGCATGTGGCTCTACCTGGTCCAAAATACTTGCTGGCTTAGAGATGCATTTGATTTCATTGTCACCTTACTAAACCATTGGTATCTTCTCTTCTACTCTGGGCGTAGACTGAAAATAGCAGATGTTGGCTGAGTTTGTGGGTCTGAAGCTTTAATGTGGGCGGGCATGAAGTGCTTTCAAAATACTGTCTACCAGCTCTCCAGCTAGTTCTTAAACAATGGTTTTTGCTTGGGGGTATTTAACCAATACTAATCTTCACATGCCCCTTGAGAAGCAGAGGACTGCTATTATCCCCATTTTACAGATGAGGGAATAAAGAAAGAGGTTAAAATCAGGAACTTATTTTAAAGGGGTGGGCACTCAGCAACTCGGAGAAGTGTGGTTGTCTGACGGGCTGTAGTTCTGTGTTCAAGTCGCTAGATAGTGCCCGCTTCAGGAGATGCACTTGCTTCACAGACCTAACTCTTTGCCGGTCTCTTGAGATGCGGCTTTGATGCCGAATCGTGTGATCGGTCAGTGATCTGTGAAAACAAAGGCAGAGCTAGGCCGGGCTGGCTTCCTTCCGCTGTATCCACCTGCACGTGGCTGTGTAAGTAAGTAGGAACTGAAGGCATCATTCAGTCCTGATTCCTATAATGAGACTGCCGGAAAGTTTGCAGTGCGCAAAACCCAATCAACTGGGAATTTCCAAAATTGTGGTCCATGGAGCACTGGCTGTTTGAGAGCTGCCAGATCACATGACTCCCTCCTTGTTTTTCAGATCCCATTAAAGAGACCTTTAAATGTGTAGAATAGTCTACTGGTGTTACTTTTCTATGTAAGCAAGTGCTGGAGTTGCCCTAGGCATGCTATCTGAAAATCCCAGTGCGGGGACAGGTGATCCCTGCAAAGAAGCTACCGAAAAGTTTTGAAACGCCATGTGTTATACAGTATACCTCAAACTCAACAGTGCTTTGGGGTGTCTGGATAGGAGGCGGTCAGGACTTTGGCCCAATACAGCTACAACCTGGATACCTGGATAGGAGGTGCTTTCTTAAGTGTGGTGGAGAATTATTGTTAATTTACCCCCTGTATTACCCTATCGTGTTGCTTATTTTCCAATACTAAATGTCTGTGTTTGTGTGGTTGCGCAACCTTTGCAAATTGTGCCCTCTCCTTACTGAGCTCCTCTTCCATTTGCTTCTGTCCCTTTAAGAGGCAGGCTTTTTCTGATTCATGGTGGCTCTTTCTGGCAGATTTAGGGTCTTGCAAAAGATGCCCTTAGTCCCTTATTAACTATTCATAAGAGGGTGGGGTCACATTTTTGTGACCTGAAAAAAATCCCATTAATAAATTTGTTATCTGACACGAAAACACTTTAGGGTGAAAAGCAATCCGTATCACACCCCATTTAACATCAGATCACAAGTTGTCAGTAAATTGGGTCCTTTGTCTTTGCTTCTTGTGAGGTTCTTTAGCAGCATAACTAATAGGGCCATTGTCTGGCGTTCATTGACTCTCGCAAATAAAGTACATTTGTGGCTGCAAATGGTATTAATGTGGGTTCTGTTTTTGAGTTCCTTGCATGTGAAATAACTGTTTAGGTGAATTGCATGTCTGGAAACATTTTGCAGATTAAAAAAAATAAAATGGGTGATTGACAGGGGTGAGGTGGATAATTTATGATGGCTTTTTAGGCAAGTGACAAGCGGTCACCGGGACTGTTACAATCCTCAAGTTAGAGACTGCACAATAACAGGAGTTGTTTTTGCATTAAAGGCTGGGGCCAAAAAGTGTTTCTTTTGAGTTAGAACATGTGAGGCGCTGAGAAAGATTGCTTTGAGTTGCATGAAACCACGAAGCCCAGTGTTACAAATGCGCCACCGACCCAAACAAAATGTTTCACTTCCACTGAACTCAGAAATGTTTGTCTGGCTGCATTAAAAACAGGCAGCTATAAACTCCCAATTGCGAAGCATTGATCTGAAGGGGACAGTAGATATTCGAATCTCTGCCTTGTGATGTAGTCTAACATCTTATCGTTGCAAGTTTGTGATTAATTTCCTTCTGCTTTGTTAAGAAAAGAAAGGGGTAGGTGTTTCCATTTGCAGGCCAGACACAGCAATCCTGGAACAAACTCGGGGTGGAGCATTGTTGTTGTTGTTGTTGATGCACACCAGGATTATGGAAAGCCCCACATTTTTAATTTTTATTTTTTTTTACAGAAAAGGGTAAATCTGGGTAAAAAAAAATCATGCGTCACAAACCCAAGTGAAAGTTATTTCTGTTTGATTCCTATTTTTAAAAGCCTGCTGCGAACAATTGTGCAAGGTGAGACTTCTGAGTGGCAGCGACTCCCTGCAAAAGAAAAGCGAGCCACGAAGGGTTCGTTCGTCATTAAGTCCTTCTCCTAAGAGTAGTTCGTACCAGCCGGGCGAGCAAGGGCCAGCGTGCTCTGTGCGCCACGCTTTCTAGGGAGCAGACACAAGCATCCTCAGGTCAAAGGGTTAACAGCAATTAACTGGAGTTGCTTTAGAGACAAAAGCATTATTTCACAAAAGCATTATTTCACCTGCCGTCAGTAAAAAAAAAAAAAAAAAAAAAAAAAAAAAAAAAAAGAAGAAGAGGAGGCCCATTGTGTAGGGGTGTTTGAACTGATTATGTTTAGAGGCTGGTTGTGATTGGTGGAGAAGGGCGTGGCTGATTGGGTAGTTTTGCATCTTGTCAGCCCAGGAGCACCCTTGCGCGTGTAATCTGTCTGTAACCTGAGGAAGCTAAAGACTGTACAACAAGGCTTAATAGAGCTTCATGGCCCAGCACGCTGTTTGTGGTGGCAGCTAAATGGAGTTTGTCAGGTTTGTCAATATGATTGATTTTGTGATTTTTTTTAAAAAAAAATTTTGGGGGGGTGGGAGGGGGGTGATCTTCCTTGTGCACAGCATGGCTGTGTAATTTTGCACATGCAGGAGTGGAGAGGGCTCTTGCTTTTCCTAAGTTTTGTCTCCTCTTTTAATCCTTGTTTACCAACTTGATGGGGAGTTGTACAGTCACCAGCTCAGACAGGACTGGGGGGGGGGGGCAGCTACAGGCCTGCTTTCTCCAGCTCTTAAGAAAGCTTTCAAAAGAAAATCTCAGTTCTATCTTTCTTTATTATTCTGACTATTTTCCTTCTGTTGGGGCACTTGTGCTGTGCTGCATTTTCATCCAGCGCAAGGATTTATATATCTATTTTGCAAGTCTTTAGTAAGTAATGCTGTATCAGAGAAGACAAGTGCAACGTGTGTGCTTCTCTGTAGCCTGTTTGAGATATCAGAAGTAAGCAAATAGACTGGTTATTTAGTTTCTTTCATTCTGATGTTTAAGTTTCTATATCTGTCTGGACTATTTTTAGCTCGGCTGTCTTAAATGACTGTAGTTTTTGAAAGGAAAAAAAAAAAAATCCACAGATGAATAGAATACTTTGTCAGGTTTAAATGTCAGGGACTGTGATTGTTGAATTTATTTGCTAGTCAATTTGCCATGTGAAATTAAGTGAGTGAGCTTTGTTTTTGACAGTGACTAGTGTTATGAACTCCAGTGAAATACGTGTAACAGGATCTAAACGGAGCTAAGTGTCAGCCCTGCAATACAGTATTTCAGTGCAAATGAGATGAATTTTCGAGGGTGGTGGTGGCGGCAGTAGGGAGGAGGGAACCTTTAGGAAGTGGGTGGTAAGTTTAGAGCAAAGTGCATATACACTCTTCCTCTCTGGAATTAACTCCTTCAAACCCTGCGGCTTTTCAAGAAAACCTGAATGGCTCAGATCATCCCAGTAGCCCACAAAAGTAAAAAGCAAAATAACTGGAAAATGCAGTGTGTTGATTTTCAATAAGCAGCATTTTTCTGAAGGTGCTACGTTTTTATTCTATTTTGGTTTATTTTATTTTTTTTTTTTTACCAAACAGAAGTTTGCTAGCAGGAAATGTGAATCATTCTCTGAGTGACTAAGATCTGTTTATGAAACTAAATCGTTGGATTATTTTAGCCATCGGTGCTGCATTGTTAACTAAAATAAATGATTGAAGTTTCTGTCTATTAAAATGTAAATTAAACATGCTGTTCTACCTTTTTTTTTTTTTTTTAAATAAGCTGAAGCATTAACATGCTTTTCACTTGGATCAAGGCTTGTTTTTATGACTGATGCTTTGGGGCACAATCCTGAAAGCACTGATGTAGGCAGATAACTTCTCGAGGAGTTTCAGGGAAACATAGGGCCGACAGCAAGCACTTTACTTGGGAATGTGTATTTATAGGATGGGGTCCTCAGCATTTTTACTATAGGAAGTCTTCAAGTATGTGTAACACTTTATGTATGAAGTTGGAAGGGTTCCTATATGTAATGGATCTACTTCTAAATAAGTGGGTCTAAAATATGTAATGAGTGTGTATGTGTGTGTATATATATATATATATCATTTATGTGTGCATGTGGACAGATAAGTGAGCTGTACATGCATCAGAGTAGCAGGGAAGGACAGCAGCCCTGCTGTTAGTATAGTTTTTCTTTGCATCAGCTGGAAAATACATTTTTTTGGGGGGGGCTCTCCGCGGTCTCCTATGGCCACCCCCGCAAATGTCATTGATAAGGATGTAAAGATGAAACCCAAATCTCGACTAAACAGTGCAGCTGACTTGGCCTTGAATGTGATAGAGCTGAACTGAAAACTGATTGGTCTGACACTTTATAATCAAAGTTGATTTATTGTTCATTAGTAGTGCATTAGCCCTTTCAAGCAAGACAGTTATTTGTGTAGTGGCCTGTCAAACAAAAAGACTGCTAGCACCTGTCATTTCTAAACCAGGAGATAAGCAACCAGATATTAAGATAATGCAAATAGAAATACACTTGAACAAGGAAAAGTGCCAGCAATTTTCCTTTTAGAAATATTCTCCTATTTACAAGTGCCAGTGTCAGACTCTAGAAAACCCTGATTGGAAACCAAATATATTCCCCCAAAATAGAAAAGGACGAGGGATCGTAATGGATATATTCAGCATGCTCCTGTCATGATTTCAGAGCACTTCAGGGCCAAGGATGAAGTACAGACAGGTTAATTCTCTGTTAACAGTTGGATAGTAAGCTGCAAGAAATAGATGCCATTTGTAACCTTAACCTTACTTTCTTGTAAAGCAGACAGTGCAGATTCAAGGCAGTTTGACTGATTTCCCCCCCCCCCCCCCCCCCCAATCATCCCCAATGGACAGATGTCATAAAACGGTGTTCTTACAGGCAGGGGTTAATTATATGAAAACGTGATGACATCACAGCAGAGCTGTGCGAATGTCAAAATACATCTGCTGCCATATTCAGACATATTGCTCTGAATCCTCTCCCCCCATATCGCGTCCCCTCCCCCTTCTCGGAAAGGAATGATCTCATGACATAAAACAGAAAACAACACAAGTGTCAAAAGAAAACAAAATTAGTGAACTTTTGTCTGCCACCATAGAAACGAGGATTAACTTCTGTTATTCCAGAGCATGGAATGGAGACTATCTGCATGAGGATATATAGTGTATTGTCTTGTGTGAATTTTCATTTGACAGGGATTTTGGAGCCTGTGATCTTAATTAAATCTCAACTGACTCAAATAATGCATCTAAAGGCATGCAGTGTTGCGTAACCTTGCTGAGTTGGTAAACCATAAATCATCAGAAAGCTTATGATAGGAAAGGCTGCTTTGAAATTTTTTTTTGTTTGCTACAGTTAGTTGTTTTTTTTTTTAATGTGCACTTTACTGTACTTATTCACCCCGTTTTTAAGACAGAGGCATCTTGTACTGGGGGGGGAGTAAGATGGGCTGTAGACACGCTCTGACCAGCCATTGCAACATTCGCTGCACTAATCATGAGTAGGTGATATAGTGGATGTGAAAAATAAAACAAAATCCTGGCTTTCTAGACTTGTCTGTGCTGGGGTGGATGCACCAGAATGATTTGTCTGGTGACGATCCCTAAGTAAGTTTAAAAAAAAAATGTAACTTAGGTTCCTGCCGAAATCCCAATTGCAGATTGCAGGGTAAATAGTTATCAAATGGCTTTACAGAAGCATCGTATTTTATCATCAGCCAGCTATCAGAGCTCACCGAGGTATTATTGGAAATGATGGGCAGTCTAATTTGACCCGGACAGAAGTTTTGCTGATGCTTCGAGTGATGTGCTCTAAAGGTACACAGGAGGAAGAGAAGAAAAAAAACCCCCACGATTGCAACAGTTGTGTGAATAAGGTTAAAAGATTTCTTGGAGGTTGAGAGAGATGCAGAGGCAGTCCTTTTTTAACTGAACAGGTTTTATGTCTTGCTAAAGCGAAGTGTTCTGTGCCATTTATTTTTAAAACATAGAGGCTAAATAGATGCCTACTTCTGCGTTAAATGCTTTGTTTCCTTTTAATTGTACGCTCTGGCTATCAAGGCAGGGAAGGTTTATGACATCCCAAACTTTAGGGAGACATTGCCAAGCTCCGATGAGCCTGGTGGACACTGAGGTCTTCGAATCAGTTCCCTTGCCAAACACCTTGCTTAATATTTGGCCTTAATTTATGGGAAAAGGTAAAAGGGCCGGTAAGACAAGTTGCTGATGGTTTTTCCTCCCGTCTTTGCTAGAGAAAAGAAATAGAGGTAGGTTTTGGTTTTTTTTTTTGTTGTTAGTTGTTTTTTTTAATCGACACCTGCAAAGCTAGATTGTGGGAAAGTCCTGACACCATCAGCTAAATTTGTTATTGTTTGGTGAAAAGCTTGGCTGGTTTGAAGCAGCGTGTTTGTGTTGCTGAAAGCAGAACTGCATTACTGGAAACTAGTTCAACACCAATGTCCTGTCTGACTTTGTTTTTATAAGGTGCTTTATTTTCCAGTTGCAAGGAAAGGGGGGGGGGAATGCATCATGCACTCATCTGCAGAAGTGGCCGTGCACGGATTTTGGAGCGAAGCAGCCGAGGGGGAAGAGCTCTTCCTCAGCCTTTCTGATTTTTTTAACTTTTCCACTGCAGTTTCCTCTGCTAGAAAGTATATCTGTCGTTCGCACCGAAGCTAAATGAGTGTTGCGAAAAGCTGAATGAATTTGGAGCAAATATGCATCGTTGTTGGCTGGTTTGTGCACTGGTTTGCGATGGCTTCACCTTCATTGATTAGGTGAGATGCTGGACTGCTTTGAAAGGGGAGGGGCGGGGGGGGGGCCAACAACAACCCGATAACAGGTTTTAATTTTTAAGCTTTATCTTGCCCTTAAATCTGAAACATCATTGTTCAAATAACTGAGAACAAGGTAAACCAACAACATCAAAAAGGTCGGTTTCTGTGATTTCTCAAGGGCTTGTTATTTTGTACTTTCCAATTCTATTTGATGTCTTGACAAAACAAGATGACACAAGGGAGAATACATTAAATTTTGATTTTCATCTAACCTGTTACAGTAGTAGCAGCTTAATTTCTTTTTTTTTTTTTTTTTAACTGAAGATGGCTTTTTGCACAATTACTCTAATTGCCACGCCACTTTATGAGAAGGTTTCTTTAACGGGTTTCCCATTTGCCTTGATTTTGCTAGGCATTTTTTTGAACATGTTTTGACCTTTAACACACCGAGAGCTTGCTGGTTGGAGTGTGTCTTCATTAGAAGTAAATCAGTGAATGGCAAGATTGTCAAAGAAGCAACTGATGTTTTCTCATTAGAATCTAATTTGCACCGTTGTGCTTAGCTGTGATGTTCAGATGAAGGTGTCTGTGCTAGGTGTGAAAAGCTGCACGTTTTAGGCAAATAAAGTTTACAAGTCTGTTAAAGGCTGCAGTGCCAAGCAAAGTGGCAACACCTAAGTGAGCATTTAAGCAGAACCAAAGTTGAGGATTTTGTATTTGATTTAAGCCGATTGGTTTAACAAGGTGAAAAATTTCAAACAGCTTATGAATATTTAAACTGGCCGGTCCAGTATACGTCTCCTCTAATGTCCAAGTTTAAAGAACAGAGAGCTCCCATGTTTAACCCCTTCAGCAAAGAATACAGTTGAAGGGAAGCCAAGGACAGGTTTTTGTCATAAACATGGTCCTTCTTGTTCCACTTTTTTAAAACCTGCCAGAAGAAAAAGCATGCCTCCCTGTAACTTTTCACATCCAATGATTGAATGCTGCTGATTCAATCTTTTTTTTTTTTTTTTTTTTTAATTTAAGCCTCCCTTCTTGTGTTCATGAATTAATATACAGATATAAGCAATCTGAAATTCGGATGTTTCTTAGTGTATGGAAGATGCTGAGTTTTCAAAGGGGTCTGAGCAGTTTGGGGGGGCATTTTGGATATGGGCACGTGACGGTGGCCTTTGAGTTTGGGGATTTTTTGACAGTGCTGCTGGTCCAGCACTTCTTTCCTAAACTCTGAAGGAAAATACTGATGGTTCACCGCACTTTTTTCTATTGAGCTATTACAAAATGTCATCAGGGACTGTAATCCTGCCCATTAGGTTATTAATTTTCCTGTTATGTAGGTGTAATGGAAAGCAAAAAAGGAAACTTTGTCTATGTTAAAAATATAAACAATTGCAAGGCTGAAAAGACGTCTCTCATTCAGTGCTTGCTTGGTTGTGTATGCTCTGTTCTAGTCTGTATTTCACAAATGGGAAGAGAAGGCAGGATTTATGTAAACTGTATTTTTTTTATGCAAATGTAGTAGATATTTATTATAGCTGAAACAATTATCCTGGATTTAGTGAGGAACCTAGTGGGCATGACAAGGTCTAGATAAGATCAGATGTTCCAGTCTCAAAACAGATATGAAATGATTCCACTTTTTCTTTAAAGTAGTAAAGAAATGCGAAAGCTTCATAAAGCGGATGCTGTAAAATACTGCAAAATCTCAGGAAAAGCCCAGGTTAGTAAGCTCCACAGGTCGAAGGAAGACCTCGACTATTGATCAAACCTAACAAACAAAACGCTAAAAATAAAATGTTAATTGAATTTTAAAGAGGGCTTTTTTTTTTTTTCCCTCCCTGTCTCTCTTTTAATAGGGGGTTGTATTGTTGCAGAAAGAACAGTTATGCTAATGACTGACTACTTAGCTGATTTTACATTAATATAATAAACATTACCTGTCTTAATGTGTTGTACAGTATTATGGCAAAATAGCTAAGTCTAAAAGTGAAATTCCATTTTGCATAATGAAACAGAATTATAGTTTCCACATGAATAGTTCTAGCAGTGTGGCTTTTTTTTTGTTGTTTTGAAGACTGAAATATTATGTCAGAAATGTTTTACACTCCCAGGGTAGATACAGGTACCATATTCAGTATTTTTTTATTTTACGGGGATCAGATACCAGCTGCGGCATTATGCTTTTCTGCTGGATAACGTATCAGTGGTTTATCCTTTCTTGTGGTATCACCAAAGCTATTTTACATTGTTTCACTTGGGGTTTTCTGGATTTCATCTTTTTTGCACCTATTACTAATATAGTAGTCAGTTGAAGTTAATGGCTATTATGCTTTGCCTACCTGGGTCTATTCCTTTTTTTTTTTTCCCCCATCGAATCTACGAGTTTGAACTATTATTCAGTCATTGATTCTTTTTCTGTGTTCGGTTACATTTTTGCTCCCTTTAACTTTTGGGAATGAGACTTCTATCCAGGAGACAGCTCTCCTGCCATGCAAGCACTTGGCATTTTAAACCTCTCAAAATCAAGCTCACCCCAGATGTCACAAGGGAGGAGGAATATTCTTTTTAATTTAAAGAAATGATCTGAAATACGTATGTCGTATTTATTAGCTAGCTGTAATTTAACCATCTTCAGTAGCAGAAACATAACCTGTAAAAAAATAAAAATAAAAAAAATGGCATTCTCTTTGTTTCTTTTGTGCAGATGTTAACAAGCTGAAATAATGTAGTTAGTCTTTAAGTATCTAACACAAGTGAAAGTGGGAAACTATCGAGGACGAGATAAATCATAATTATTTTCATTCCCTTGACCCTTGCCCAAGTTAGATAAAACAGTGACATATGTGTCACTGGTGTAACTCCATTGTTGGATTTAGGGAGGAACTTAATTTAGGTTGTTTTAAGTTTTCCTTGGTAAGCATTTCCATAATAGAGGGTGTTTTCAGGGCTGGAGAGATGAGCAAGGAGGGAGGGCGAATGTGTTGGAAGCCCGAGAAAGAGCAAACAGCACCCGGAGAGAAACTGCGCGCGTCTGAAAACAATTGTTAGTATTAAAGACATTTTTTGCCGTTGATGGTATTAAGATGTCAGCAGGTCTATACTAGCAGAGTCCCGACAGCTAAAGCGCAGCTGTATTTTTACCTTTAGTGCCAGGTCTGCAGGCAGCTGGGTATCTGCCCCACCCTATTGTTATCAGTCATCATTGCAGCACACAGTTTATTAAACAATCATCACAATAACAGCAGCCGCAACAGTTCCTTCTGAAAATTAGCAATAAACACCTAAATAAAGGGCGACTTCTGTTCCGCTTGGTAAGTTCGCATTCTTTAAATGGATCTGCCAGGAGTTTAATTTGAACTCCAACTCCCTGAAGGCAGTAAAACCAGAATTATTTTAGTTCTTCATAAACTGCCTTCTGTGATTCATTGTTAACTCATAAAACACACACACACATTTCCATGCACTTAAACGGTTAAGCCGTTTTCAAAGTTGGTTTGTAACGTATTTCTTTGTTTTGCTGGCGACACGTTCCCCTGGACCTTCCAGAGAGAGAGAGAAATCTAAAATGAATTTATAGCCCCCACTTTAGGTTTCATGTGTGATCAGACACAATATCAGAGATAAACATTTTGCTCTAAAGTAATGTGCTGTATATTGTGCGGTATCTAAAATAAAGTTTAGTTTTGACTGAATACACTCAAAAAGGGACCCATAAATATTAGAGAGCTGTAGTTAAGAACTTACATGACTGTTTTAAATACTATTGATTTAAACCATTGGCTGGATTTTATGAATCAAAGTGTAATTTCCAAGCTTTGGCTATATTTCTCAATGCTAAAGCAGTCTCTCTTGTGTGCCTTTAGCAGCTTTCCAGACATTCAACACGGGATTAAATGATAGTAGTTACAATGATCAATAGGTTAAGACCGGTACAATCACTCTTACCGCTAATGACCTCGGTAGTAATGGGTAATAAAGTGTGGGCTATAATAGCCTATTGCTGGTGCTGCATGCCCTTTGATTCCTAGTATTACTAGGGACTAGGTACATGAAAAAGTTGGACGTTGGGAGTTAAGGGAGTGGATATATAGGCCATAATTCTTAACTATTTAAAGTCCTTAAACAGGGCTCTGTATTTTTTTTTTTTTTTTGACACAATAGTTTCTGCTCCATTTGAATATGTTTGTGAAAGGTTTCTATAATTTATTTTCATGATATGCTGGAGCAGAAACTTGGGGTAAATCTCACTTTTATTGCATTGATAAATTAGAGGCCGAGCCCTCGGCAGAGGCTCAGAGCTAACTGGTGTGAAAATGTGGTTTCAGATGGTAAAACTAAGTTGAGCTTATCCGCACACTCCTCCTCTCTTAAGCATGCCGTATAGCTGTTTTTCCTTATCAGTAAAGTACTCCTGCTTTAGCAGAGTATGCAATAGGTAGCAAAACTTCACAGTTGCTTTTGCAGCGTAGGGCCAAATCCTGGCCATGCTGGCGCAGAAGGGAGCGGGAGTTGTTCCTGTAGAGCCAAGGGCAGAATGTGGCCCATACTATTAATCACCAATGTGTAGGGTTTGCAGAACCCCACCTATTCCTGTCTGTATCCCTGGTTGCCGTCATAAATCTGACTGATGAGTGTTTGTGTTGTCTGTCTTCCAAGAATGGCACAGAAAACCTACTTAAACATGCTTCCTTTTCTGTTTGCTCAATCCAGCTCAAGCAAAAGGTAGCCCAAACCTCAGGGTAAAGAAAAAGTGCTTTTGGGATGGGATGATGCAGATGAGTCATGCTCGGGCCAGGATGGCGACTCCTTTATCGGTTTAGGGATTTTCTACTCGGGTGGGGAAAAGTTTGAATGTTAAAACACGGTGGGTGTTAAGTGTTAGGTGCCTTCTTAGTCGGGACGACTGGTATGTCTCGGTTTTGTACCACCTGACCCTGGTAGTTGTGTGTGCAAGGACTGGCTGGGGTGTTTCCTATGGAAATGCAGACAACTTAATCCCAGTCCCTCCCTAATCAGCCGCACATTTTCGCTGACTTCAGGGGAGCCTGGATTTGGCCCCGTCAATAAAGCTTTATTTTCATAAGGATCACATGGAAAAGTCCGATGTAAATGATGGCGTATCGTCCAGCTGTGTGCCGTAACCTACATTCGGGAACACGGGGCCATCCGGGGAACTCCTGGGTGACCTTCCAGTGTTATGCTAATGAGATGTCAAGAGCGCGTAACCATTTGTTTGACTCTTTCCAACCCGGATCTTGAGAGCGGTTGCTGGCCCTTGCACACAACATGTACACAACAACACTGGAGGACGTGCACTGTACATGCATCTGACCTTCAGGAACCATTTTTAGTTCATCAAAATTAGTGATGCTGAGAAATCAGGACATCAGTGCATAATGACTGTGAAATTAGGAATGAGAGCTCGCTATGCAAATGACAGGACAAATCATGTGAAAAAGTCAAGATAAACTGCATATTAAGACATTATGTTACATAAAATTAATACTGCATTTCTCCCTTGCTTACTACTACCCTGAAAGATTTTTTTTTTAAAACTCTTTTATCTTCTGATCAGCTATTGTCTGCTGATTTTTAAAAAGTGGTGCATAGAAAAAGTGCAAAACATGTTATTACCTTTTATTGTAATACATGAGATGACAGGAGATCCTTTTTAACAAAGTATATCCTTTACTGCTTTTAGTTTTGTGCTGTCACATATTTGATTTGAAACTATAGAAAAGTACGGTGCTTAAATATTACTGTTAAAAGTCATATGAGTTTTGTCTTCTCTCTATTGTTTTTTTTCCCCCCTTTTCTCTTTTCTTTTCCTTTTTCAGGGAGGGGGTTTCTAGTGAAATAGTCTTCTTGCATTACTGGGACTGACAAAATGGTTCTCATGTAGTCTGCAAATTAAACACAAGTGCAGTGATTATTTTGAATAGCTAAATTACATTCTAGAAAGCTTGCAGAATTCATAGCATTGTCATTAGGTATCCGCTTGAATACAATTTGTGTAACCTTGGCCAAGACAGCCTGTCATTTTAATGTCAGTGTTTTATCTGAACAAGACATCATCCTTTCAGATACAGTGTACAGGTTCCTTGCAAAGATGCCCGTGCAGAAACGTGTTAACAGTTGCAAATATGAAATGCTATCAAGTTCATCACTGTAGCTGTTTGTCACTGAAATGTCATGGAAAGCGGCTTTTAATGGTATCTCACATAATATGAAAGAATTGAAGACATCTGTATGCTGGGTGAATATGGAATGGTAAAGACATTGTAGTAGGATCTTTCTGCTAAAATTGCGTAGAAACACAGGTGCTGTTATTCATATCGCTGAGCTTTGCTTCATTTTCTTAAAATCGCCGGCTTAAAAGGATCCAGATCTCATCAGCATGGGAGACCTGCTTGGGTTTTTTGGTGTGTTTTTTTGGGGGGGGGGGGGTTTAGGTGGAGAGTGTTTGACTGGATGCTGTCTTGTGAAAATAAATGAATCTGAAGAGTTGTTACTGTATTTAGTTTTGTTTGAAATCATTCCCCTTGCAGTCGCGTTTTGGAGGAACAAAACAGAATCGGTGCTTTTCTGCTTATTCTGGTGGGCCGTACAGGCACGCGCACCTCCCGTTACTTTAGGGCAAAACAAAGGCTCAGATTTATGCAACGCAACAGAAGATGGGATGGTGTCTTAGCTGAACCCGCTGGGCAGGCATTAAAAAGGGGGTAAATAATTCTGCTGCTTGCTATTAGAAAGCAGACTAAAGTATAGAAAAGTGCTCTGACTTCCTCTCTGTGGTCTGTTAATGCTTCAGGTTCCAGTGTCAGTGGCTATGATGACACCTCAAGTGATCACTCCCCAACAAATGCAGCAGATCCTCCAGCAACAAGTGCTTACTCCCCAGCAACTCCAGGTCCTGCTCCAGCAGCAGCAGGCACTCATGCTTCAACAGGTAATTGTTCCTTGAACAGCTGTCGAGACGACTATTGTGGGTAGCAGAGGGCTACCGACCCTGAACTATGCCTGCAGTCAAAGCTGCCTAAATACTGGTGCCCATATCTCCTCTGTGGGGTGAGCTGGTGCCTCTCTTGTTTCGAACACTAGCGGCGTTTGAAAACTAGCAGCCTTTCCCAGCTAGCTGAATTATCACTTAAAGGTGTGTGAATTAAGTATCGGGGCTTTTACAAATGCCTCCGTTGCCTTCACCTTCCTCCTCCAGAAGGTATTGATGTGCCATGATTAACTGGAATAAATGTGATAGTAGCAACCTATTTTTTTTTTCCATTTAAACTTGTTAATGCTATATGGAACTATAGGGACCATTAAAATGGTGATGACAGAAACACAGAGCCGTTAGCATATTTGCAAGCCTTAAGCCTTTTAATTTCAAGGAGACGTGTACTTTGGTGCATCCGTCTTCCCGGGCACCGCATTTCATCATGTCCCATTTCAGCTGAAAAGTTTCACGAAATGAAGTATGATTTGGAAGTTTACTTATCTTAATGTGCCGCACAACATTAATTCATTAATTCCATGATGACATTAAAGTCCACTACAAGCTGACCTTGTGTACTCTCTCCTCACTGTCACTCTCACTCACTCACTCATTCAACTGAGTGGATGTCTCAACCGCATCCATCTACCATCCATCTGGGGAGTAGGGAGAAGGAGGGGTATTATCCATGATGTCTATGCATGCATTGAACAACACTTAGTGCAGTCAAACCCTATCATTTAGAAAGCATGTATATGTTTCACAACAGAGATTTACCAGGCTCTCTCAGCAAGGGCATTTTGGCTTTGTTGTTACAATCAAAGGTCATTCCTTGCCTTATTTTAATTAGTTTGTGTAGAAAATGGTATGTTTTTCATCAGTTCATTTTGGAGATTACTTTTCAAACGATAATGCCAAGAATAGTCAGTGTGCACTGAATTTATTGTCGAGTTTCAAACTAAAGGTCAGACCATTACAGATAAAAGGATGCTATTTTTCAAATCACAGTTTGTGTATTACTCCAAGAGGGACACTGAATTGGCTCTCCACTTTGTTACTCACCGTCTTTCCTTTTCTTTGTAGCAGCAGCTTCAAGAGTTTTATAAGAAACAACAGGAACAGTTGCAGCTTCAACTTTTACAACAACAACATGCTGGAAAACAGCCGAAAGAGGTACAGACAATACCCATTTTACTTTCAAACCACAGATCCCAGAGGACTGTCTAGTGGCTATTAAACTGTCATTCGTCTTATAAATGATTGCACAACTGAGCTGACTCTATCAGGTCTCAGCTTTCAGGGCTAGAGTTATTGTCCTGTTTTCTCCTTTATTTTCCTGTGCTTTCCATTTGCTGGCTGCCTCATATTTTATAGCCCAGGAACATGCCTTGCTCTTTGGTGTGACTATTGGCACAAGTGTCTGGACTGGTATCTTGGGAGAGTGTTGTTAGAAGTTAGTTATTTTACTTGGGGTAGGGAAAAAAACAAATCTAGTCAAGACACTGCGAAGTCGAAGTACGGAAGTACTTCAAGACAATGCGAGTGCAGCTTTGCTGGATCGAGGCAGAAGCTCAGGTTACACATTTGTCTTGGTAGTTACGTAGAACGATGTTGTTGTGACAAAGACCAGCAAAATCTGAGATGCAAAGATAGGGCTGAAAGGTCATCCTCCATCCACTCCTTGCATTGTGCCTTGATACCGCAGCACAGGAGATGTCGCTCTTTTGTCCCTGGGACACTTCAGCAGGATGGGAGACTCAAGGGCCAAGGCGTCTGTCTGAACTTGGGACGCACGTGCTCTTCTAAGCACCTGTCCGAGCTTTGCCTATTGCACATTTAAGTTCCTGTAAATTGATTTTTGTTCAAACTTTTTTTTTTTTAAATCCCAGTTCCTCCCTGAAGGGACACGAAGCAACATAAATCCCAGGCCTGGGACTTTTTTAGCATCAGTCTGTGGCATCACTAGTATGCTGCTGTTTAGCATAGGCTGCTGCATGATGTCCTTTCCTCGCTGTGATGGTTTCGTGCTGGTGAGACAGTCATGTTGCACTAAGTACACATTTAAAAAAAAAAAAAAAGAGGGGGGCTGACCAAATTTCCACCCTCCCCTCCCCAGTTTGGTAGCTGGTACCACCTATGCCAAGCTTCAGCCCAGAGTGAATTTTTACAGCTGAGTTATAAACCCCTGAAAATAGGGGTTTATAATGGAAACGCTGACACAACCTTAACTGTAGTACGCTAACGGGCGCCACTATAATAAAAAGGGAACAGATTAAAAAGTGTCTAAAATGTAAATCTAAAGGACTAACAGTAATTAAAATGGAAATGGCACAGGGAGGGAAGGCATGTAATTGTGAGATATCACTGTGCAGAATGCTCTCAGCTTTGTTTTGCTGGCTGTTTTTCTAATTCAGTAGGGCTTACTCATCAGTGGCAGTTCAATGCGCGTTAATGACTCTGGGATGCAGGCATCACTCTGGACAAAGAAATGATTATTGTGCGGTCAAAAGAAGTTCAAAGACAAGAAGGGAATTTCAGTTTTTTCCTTAGAGATCCACATTCAAGAGCATATAAATTAAGCCAAATGTTAAAAACCACAGTCTGAAAGCTGACTTCAAAGTCACAACTCTCTAATTAATGAACTGCGAGCTTCAGTTTGGACAAGTCGTGGTTTGATGCGCCCATAAATCAACATGACAGGTCTGTTTCACAGTCTCAGACAGTGCTTGTCATTGAGTCACATCAGATGTAAACACAGCAGAAAAAAGAGGGAATATGAAGGAGGTGCAATTGATCAACAGAATTGGTAAAAACCCACTTTTGAAGCGCATTATGCATGATCACAGGAAATGGCTATAGCCTCAAGAGGCTTTCTCCTTCTGCTGTTGCTTTTTTGAATCAGATTTCTAACAGCCTTCAAAAGGGAGAATAAGAATTATGGAGCTTCTCCCCTGTGGCTGGCAGGCAATAACCCCCTGTTGTTATTTTGTGCTTCCTTCTTTTCAAAGGCGTCAAAATTTAGTTTTTTAAAGATCTTTAACTCTATATTTGAAGACAAACAATAAAGGGCTGCCACTGTCATTCTTATCAGTTACCAGGGATTGTATTTTTTCTTTCTGTTGCCACTTCTTATTAACCTCTTATTTGGTCTATTAGACATAGTTTTGAATGCAAGCCTGCATGCTGGGAGAACATGAAAGTTCAGATGAGCTCAGAGGGCAGATAAAGAAATTTGAAGGGGAAAGTTACACAGCAGAATGAACGATAAAAGTTAACTCTTCTAAATTGCTGTTGTCAGACAGGAGAGCATCTCAGACACAAAGATGATGGCTTGGAGTTTAAAGAAAAAAAAATACTTTGTGTTAAAAAGGCAAGAAGGGAAGTTAGACAATGTGATGGCATTTCAATATCTAACACCCTGATTTACTGTGGTCACACTTCTGATATTACACCATCCAAAAGTTACAATAAGAAAAGACTCCTTCCTGTTTTAAGAGGAATATTAAAACGTGAGAGATGAAAGAGAACAAGGGTCTAAATCTCTTTTGCTTTGACTGCTCGTTTTTTGGGGGGTTTTTTGCAGATGGTTTAAGCAGAGGCCTGTTTCAACAATGCATTTCATCCTACAGGTTTTTCAGTCCCATTTTCCTGAGTTAAAGAGGGTATTCTTGCCAAATTAGCATGCAGTTGGTGGTCTTTTTTTTGTGCTAAAAGTGACAATAGAGTCACATGGCAGTAATTTTGTGATGTGGACTAGTGGTTGCGATTTTAACAAGGTTTGAACTTGGACATTGACAGATGGAGCAAGTGTATTAATTTACTGCGTCCCTCCAGTCATTAGTAGCTCGTAATATTGTACCATCGGTTTAAAAAAAGAAAACAAAAAACCCCCAAATCCTGCTGGTGAGAGGGATTTGACCTATAACTGGGACAATATACAGTGCTTTTACTATCAATTTCTTTTAAATGATATCGAGAGGCATTTATAGTGTGGCGTGGAGTTAAGTCCTGTGCACTATTTCCATTAGTGATTGTGAGAGCCAAGTCTAAACCTCACTGTACACTATGCTTTTAAAAAATATATATAGATATCTAGTCCATTGTGTCCACAAGACCGACTCCCTGGCATTGGAGAGCACTGTCTTTGATTAAAGGAGGACAGAATTAATTGTACATGGAGGTAGGAGCAGACTCTCGTTTCATGCATTCAAGTTGGGCTAAGTAATTTGTTTTAAAAAAGGCCGTTTGTCCTCCAGCAGTTATGACACTTTGTGGTAGGCAGTAGGGAGTAACCTAAGAAAGGAAAACAGACCTTTGACAGAAGCTTTAGGGAGGGGATCAAAAATGCAAGTTTTATCAGGATATTTCAGCATTTTAACACTGACTGCTGACCTGACAACAGGACTGCGCGGAGACCTTTTTTGTATGCATTCAATTGTGAGAAGTAAACAAACTGACTTGTATCCTGTGTTTGGTAACTGGGTGGGGAGCACAGTTTGGCAACGTGTGTTGCTTTTTAAATTCTTTCTTGGACAATGGGCCTTGTATACTTTTATATCCTGGCTTTTCAAAAGCAAGAGAGCTTTTAGGAGCCTTTCTTAAAGATAGCCCAGAAGACATCCAAGCTGGCATCACTCAGTGTATAGAAAGAAAGTAGTTTCTAATGTTAATTTACAGGGAGATGGGAAGGGAGCAGTATGCCCACGGTAGGGAGGGGGGTTTAACTCAAAATGGGATCCCATTAGTGATTTTTGGCTGATGGATGTTAATATTTGGGGAGACAATTTTTTTTTATTTTTTTTTTAAATCTGAGCATCGCTCACTGGGCATTCGATTCATCCCTTTGCAACTAGCAAAAACAACTGGATTATTTGGAGCAGACTGTTTAAAAAAGAGCTCTCTGGTTTTCAGTTTATTTACATTTTATATTATCTGCTTAAATAATATTACTCGGTCCTGTAGCTTGTTTTTCAGAGTGAAGCAAAATTAGCTCTCAGCACTCCGATTGGAGGTTGGTTGCTAATGGGAGAGTAATGGGGTGGAGGGAGGTTTTTTGGGTTTTTTTGGTTTTAGGGTTTGTTTGCTTTTTTGCTATAAAATAAACTATTTGTGGATTATAAGAAAAATAGTTTCCATGACACTTAACGTTCCCCAATAGACTTAAAATTGAGATTGTGTCAAGTTGACCATGACGGGGTCTGTTCTCTCCTCGTTGCACTTATGCCTCTCCCGTGAGCTGAGCTGAGCGTTCAATACGTGAACGGGCAGAATCAATAATTGCTTGCAGTTGGGTTTTTATTTTATTTTATTTATTTTTGTAGAGACTTTGTAAAAGGTTGGGGCTGGATCTTCAGCTGGGGTAAATCAGTGTGCCTCCAGGCACTGGAAGGGATTTTACCATTTGACATTAGTCACGGCCCAGGATATCTGAAGTCGTTGGAAGGAGTTAAAACAAAGAGACCTTGTGATTGGACCGTGATTTATCTGGAAGGGTGTGTGCGTGTCTGCAGTTCTGTAAGAGTTAATTTTCTTTCCACAATTGTTAGCTGTAATGTGGATAAGACCTCCACCTTGATATGATTCCTAGCAGATTAGGGATATTAGATAATTTCCTTCTATTTATTGTACCACTGCACTGTATTATCTTTCTATCACTCAGATAATTACTAAGGAAATCTACATTAATTTTTTTTGGCTAGCACAAGGAACCACTAAACACTGCCATGAAGTATTGATGTTTTACACAACAAAAGTTTTCCTCCTGTCATTGTACAATAAATAAAAAGATATTTATCAAAATGCAAAGCCTTTCATGGGTTTTAAAGAACAAAGCAAATAAAACACGAGATGAGCATGGAAGCAAAACCTAGAGGCTTCCTTAACTGAAGCAAAATTAAGGACTCTGAAGCCTGGAGTACTGTACATATTAAACACTCACATTCAAGTAAGATGTTGTTTGCTAAATTATGAATGTGTGTAATTAAAATCTAGTGGCTGTTTCTATGAAAGATTTACAATGTTATTTCATCGTTTGTCATGGCTAATTAACAATATTAGATGAAGTTTTTCTTCTTCAAAGGTCTGATTTTTTCTCATTTATTTATGTCAGAAGTGATAAACAGAGTAGTTAAAAGCTTCTCCGGGTGCAACAGTGAGAAAAGCAACATGTTCTTTTACACCTCCAAGGTCCAGGGTTCGAATCCCAGTGGAGTACAGCAACTCCGTCGTCTTTAGAGTGAGAATAATTAAACATTTCAAAGCTCTGAAATAACAGTCTTAAAGAGGAACTCAAAACCTAGACAAAGTATTGCAGCTTGATTGATGAATAAGAGAGAGTCAGTCTAAAAAACACAGTAAATTAACCCAATCAGTTGCCTTAATAGTTGAGACAAGCCTTGCATAAGTATAGGGAGCATGGCCTGGGATTATTTCTCATTCCACCTCAGCATGATGCCGCCTTGCAACGTGATTTCACACTTTTTTGTGAACTTTTTGTTTGGAAGGATCGCCCTGCGCTGCCCAGACAGCAAGCAGACCCAACGTGCGGCCACTTCTGGGGTAGCAATACAACAGTACAGAGCAGGGCAGCACGACAGCTTAGGCCACGAGTAAATACTTCATCAGAAATGGGAGGGAGGGTTTGAGTAGGAGGAATGCTATTGCCTGAGAGAGAATTTGACCACAACCCTGCGGTTCGTATCACTCCCAGAAGTGTGCCTTGGGATCTGTAATGGCAAGCAGGCAGGACTTTGGGCTGAAGATAATAAGTCGAGGTGTTTTGAAGTGGGGAGTGGAAGGGCTTTGAATCAACTATAAATGCATTGCTCTGAAGTGACATCTCTGCAATTTTCTGTTGTTTCTTCCAGCCCCAGCAGCAGCAGGTGGCTACACAGCAGCTGGCCTTTCAGCAGCAGCTCTTACAGATGCAGCAACTGCAACAGCAGCACCTCCTGTCTTTGCAGCGCCAAGGTTTGCTGACAATTCAGCCCGGCCAGCCTACCCTGCCTTTGCAGCCTCTCGCACAAGGTACGTGTTGAACCTCGGAGTTAGGGACTGTAGGGAAGATAACACATATGCATAACATCATCACTGAAGAAAAGAGAGATCTCATAGGCCCCTAAAGTAATGAATAAGGAAACAAGTTGGTCAGTCATTACAAAAGAGTAGATATTCCTGGCGGGCGTCTTGGGAGGCATAGCCATGAAGATAGCGTTGCTCTAGATGGAGAGAAACAAACAGGTTGGAGTTCAGGTTGAGTTTGCCCAAGACGTTGAATGACTCGAAACAACAAATTTGGGTTTGGAAATCTTTCTTAAATGGCTCCCGAGCAAGATGTCCGTCCGGCACATTGGTCCTGGGTGGTAGGAGCAGAAGAAGAGTCTTTCTTTTGTAGTTTCGGCACTACATCCTGGGCGGAGGAGACCTGAAGAACTCAGGTCAACACACTGCAGAAATGGGCAAAATGGAAATGCAGAGAACATGCAATGGGCCAGGTCCTCGGCTGATGTAAACCTGCAGTACTCTGGTCCCCGCTCACTGAAGAAACCTGGCATCAACTCCACTGGAGCAAGTGGCGTCCAATTGGCGTAGTTGGCAGTGAGGCTTTGAGTATCTTTCATAGTCACACTTTGGGATCACCTGACCCCCAGTTGTGTTTTCCTGCCTAGCACAGGGTGCTGGACCCGATGATCTTCCAAGGTCCCTTCCAGCCTTACATTTTATGAACTTCTGCGAGTCTAAGGTTGTTAAAGATGTCGATGCATTTGGGGGCTGTAGGGCAGGTGACATGCACACTCGTAGCTTCCTTTTTCGTTGTGGTACCGAACACGGGTTAACAGCTGCATATCAGTCCTCTCCCTCTGCTTAACTGGGTTTATCCGCAGACCTTTGGACATTGCAGGGGGCAAGCTTCAGCCCCAGCTGCTCTGTCAGAGGCGGCAGATTGTTGGAAGCTGGCGTGGCTTGAGAAGAAGCAGGTCCTTAAAATATAATGCCATTACTTCTGAAGTTTTTCCTTCCCCTCCCCAACCTCCCCATTCCCCACCCCTTCTATATGCCAAATATAAATAGCCATCTCAACAATGCCAGTCAGCTCAGGTTGAATGATTTGACTTCTTCAAAGCTGTTTATAGCCTCAAGGCTCCTATTAGTTGCTAAACCCCAAAGTAAATTTGTATTCAGTTCTGTTCACTTAAACAGGGGGGGAAATTGCTCCTCTTCCTTTGCACTACTTTCCTGAGCATCTCTGCAAAAAGAAAGGTCGTATGACCAGCAAGTTCAAGTTCTCTGCAGATAAAGGGGAGACATCTTTATGGTGGGATCTCCTTTGGGCAGTTAGGCCCCACCGTTTCTTCAACGCCTTTCCTGATGTCACTTAGGAGAAGTTTAATTCTGCATGTCCCCCGTGAGCTTGTATTGCCTAAATGGCAGGGAGCCTGATGCTAGAGATGCCACGTGTATCATCCGCCGGTCCGTTTTAGTGGAGGTTTTGTCTGCGTGAGAGCAGCAGGATCAGGCCTGTGCTATTTGCTTAGCAACTTGGAGGAAAAGTCTGAAACGAATCCAAAGAAGGCAGCACGTAGGGTAATGCCGTTTGGACTTGCAAAATGTTTTAACATGCATTAATTACACCTTCAGATTTATTGCTGGAAACATCACAAGCTGTTCCTGTGCACCCGCTGGACTCCAGCTTCAACCTTCCTAATTTTTCCCACAGCTCCTATACTATTAAGTTTGCACAGTAAGGTTCATTGTATAGTACATCAGTTAAGCTGTCCAAAAGAGGGCAATTGGGCAGTGACAAGACACGCTCATGTGTAATGTGAAAGAAATGAATGTGGTGATGCATGAAGTGTAATCTGTGCAGTAACACATCAGAGACACCAGTAGGTAATTCAGCAGTCATGGCATTGATTGATATGGTTAGCAGGATAGTATAACTATTAGTCCCTACAACGGTAGGAAGGAGCATATTTAAAATCGAAGGTGCCTATCTGCATGTCAGAGATCACATAAACATAAACAGGGGTGTTTTGGAGGTCTGGGTCTAGGAGAGAAATGAGCTGAGAGTCATATCATCATCCCTTGCGAAACTGGGACTCGATGGAAAAAAAAAGTGACTCGAGAATTCAGGCAGGTTGGAATACAACACAATTTTTTTTTATCAGAGAGATGATGGCTTAAAACTGATGTCATTATGAGGTTTAAATCAACTTTCTGCTTGCTTGAACATGGTCACCTGGGTATGGAGGTACAAGGACAAAAAGAGGTTGAGCAACTCTGTTTGTCTTTGAGCCGGTGATACCTGGGGTTGTGAAATTGAGTTCCGTGAACAGTAATCTGTCAACTGTCCCCACAACATACATTTTTTAAACCTGTGCCTACATTTTCTTTCATAATGAAGGGGACTAGTTGTCCTGAAAAATGCAGTGAAGAGCCAGGGCTGTGATTTAAAATAATTGGTAATGAACACTTTTATTTAAAAAAAACCCAAAAGTATATAGATTTATACCATTTTCTGTTTGGCATCACCAATACTGGAAAATATATAAAGAGCTCCAGTGAAGGTAGACCTGTAGTCAGTTAAATGAATGCCTCTGCTAGCCTAGCTAGTTGTGTCGTAGGTGAAAAGCCTTTGCTAGCCTAGCTAGTTGTGTCATAGGTACCAGAGTAGTTGCAGTACGTATAAATGTCCCCAAGGACAGTGTCCGTTTGTGTGATTTTTGGTTTGGTTTGTAGAACTTGTTTGTTTAAAACATGTTTTTGCCTCGATGCTGACCTGTTGTCATCTAAGATAGCACATCTCTCATTTTATCATTGCATAATCTTGGGGGGGGGGGGGGGGTTGTCCTTAGACGCCTCTCTTCCACTCTATGTGCACAGCAGCAATTTTCAAATAAACCCCATTTTGACAGTATTCTGCACTGTGCGAGCTGTGACTTCCAAACCAATCTGCAAAATGAAACCTGCAAATCATACTGCTGAGCACTAATAGGACTGAGGCACCTAGTTGCCCAATTAGGGCTACAAACAAGGCAATTACAGGTCTAAATCGTGGTATTTGCATGTGCAAAGTTGCAGGCACAAATAGTTGTGATAATTGCAGGTGCAGTTTTAGAGATTTGTTATCGAGATGAAATCACGTAATAGTAAATTGCAGCTTTTTTATTGCGAGTGTTAGTGGATTGATTTGACTTGGTTTTATCATTTATTCCTTCACTTTGGAATATATTTAGGATTGTTTTATTTAACCATTTTGCTTGATGAGCAGTGAGCATACTTTACAGCTCTTCATTTGACAGTTTGGTTAGGAATCACCTTTGGAATAATCCTTAAAGATCTAACTCTTTCTTTCTAATCAGATGATATCTGCAGTTTGATCATTTTGGAGGAACTGATGTCACTTGTGCGAGAATGACATCATAATTTAATCTTCTGGTACCCAGCTCCATTTGACCTATAAGCCTTGCTCTTATCGCTTAGATTGTTTTATTTTACATAGCATTTTCTGCCTTTTATTTCCAAATTGACTGTTATATTCACCTTTCCATATACGGGCGCATTGCTCATTAATGTTAATGTGAGTTACGCTTTTATAGTAAATGTAGAACAAATCTGCTGACTTTTAGGGGTTTTTTTGTTTTGTTTTTTTATTGCTACAACACTTAAAAGCTTTGCCTTCAAACAAAGCATTAGAAAATCCAAGAATGATTTCTGGAGGAAGGAGGGGTGATAGTAATGCTTCTCCAATTGAGAAGCTACTTGGCTAGAAATACAGATACTTGATGGTGGCAAAAAGAAGAGGGAGAGAAAAAAAGAAGTGTTATTCTTTTCCTATTTGCTTATTCTCAAAAATAAAAATAGGTGTCGACTCGTATGGTCTCATATCAATATGTTATCATCAACAGACAAGTCTATTCACTATTGTTTCAATTGAGTAAACAGTGGTGGAAGGGTCAGCCGTATTCACAGGTAATTGTTAGTGTGCAGACAGTCCTGTCAAGCGTGTTAGCTAAAAATACATCCCACACTGTCACTTTGCAAGGTGTTTGAAAATAATAGCCTAGATGCAGCAAAACAGGACACAGGCTTGTGTACTGACCTTTCTCTTTGTTTAATTTGCCTCAGAGGTTTAATTTCAGGGGACACGTAATAATTGAATATGTCTAATAACTAAATGCTCATTTGGGACAAAATCCATCAAAATATAATTGGCATTTGGTTTTTATGAAAGAAAAATGACTTGACTTAAAGCAATAGATGTGTCCCAAGAATATCTGATCACTTAATGTATAAATTGAAGCTTCTTTTCTAATATATATTAATTGCAGATACTTAAACATTTTAGCATTTTTTGTAGTGAACCGTTACCAGAGACCAACTGTTTTTGTTAATGCTACTCTCAGAAAGGCGGGGAAGGTTATTGGTCTGTCGTGCAATAATTTACTCCTCTTTGATATGCAAACGATCCACGGTGAATATAAAAAAATCCTATCAGACTCATTTCACAGTTCTTAACCACTTAGATTCTCTGGAGTCTATCGCCTCATTAGACCAGTGCTCTCCAAAGCTAGCATAATTAAAATCTTTAACAGTTTAGCAAAGTAAAGATGTTTGGCTGATCACGTTGAGATGATTATCTATCCATTGTATTCTAAATGACAAAAATAAATTAAATTTAGACCTTGGCATTTTTTATTATGTGTTTCAAATGAATATAATGCATACTGCCTTTTTTTTTTTATTTCAATACCTTAGGTTTGGCGAGATACATGCCTGTTTGAGCTGCTGCTGTAGATTTGGAAAATGGCAGATTTCCTTAGGATAGCTGCAGCATTACAATAGAGTGAAACAATGAACAGTGATCCGAGTACCCTGAAAGTCCAGTTATTAGAGACAGCTTTCCAAAAACCTTCAGGGTTTTATATATAGATATAGATGTAGATATAGATATATATCTATAACTCTCTCTCTCTCTCTCTCTCTCTATATATATATATATATATATATATCTATATATATATAGATATATATATATAAAACCCTGAAGGTTTTTGGAAAGCTGTCTCTAATATAGCTATATCTATATATATATATATAGATATATCTATATCTATAGGTAAATAGATACCTATACCTATATAGACAGATAGATATAGATATATCTATCTATCTAGATCTATCTATATTGATAGATAGATAGACATTTAGGCATCTTGAAGACTGCTGTCTTCCCACTTATTCTGTTCTGCCCTGGCCCTCCAAAATAATGCTGAACTAGTCTGCGATTTGGGAGTTCGACTTGTTAGAAAATGCATTTTGAATGAAGATCCGTTTATAATGTGATCCAGGGTGCACTGGGCCATATCACTCCCTGGTATAACTCATGGGATGAATTTCGCCTCCTGGAGTTGTACAGAATTCCCACCCGGGATACTGGTCGAACGTGGTAAGCAGTGTCCTAAAACTGGTGTCCATTTTGACACGATTAAGGAACAACATTTCTTTATTGTCTGAAGCTTATTTTATGTTTTCATTTTACTTTTGAATGGCTCATTAGCATTGATCTAAGAAATGACAGTAATAATAGTGTTACTTGTATAGAAAGTTATACAGTTTTTCAGTAGACACATCCATCAATTAAGCGAGCAGTACAAGAAACCAAAATTAATGAGAAAGATAGGTGTGTTAATGAAATAATCATAGTATAATCAATTTGACTGTTAAAATTTGAAAAGCATTTCAGGAAGACAATATGAATTCATAATTTATGTCGAAAAGTGATTAATAAAAACTGTATTTAATAACAAAGCTATTTGTCATCATTTAAAACTTAAGCACAAAATTAGTCATGTTGTGGTTCATGTTGTCATAATAACACAGTTGAATAATTTTCTTTGAAGACCTTTCCCACTTTTTAAAAATAAGTTAGGATTTATTCCCTTTCCTTAAAATAATATTGAAATAAAATGGCTCTAGAGAGCTGCGGAGGAGACCCTGGCTCCACTCCTCAGCAGCCAGCTTTGCAAGCCAGGCTCCTTTGGAGCTCTCCCTGCAAAGGAGCTCGGGGATTGGGCCCTCCAGTAGAAAAATCGTAGTAATAATAATTAACATGAGGTGGGGATATTTTCCCTCTTTCTCAACACTTTCTCTTTTTTTTTTGTTTTGTTTTTTAAGGAATCTTGTTTTAATGGGAGCTAAGTGTTAGGCACTGAACAATTTAGCAGGAAATATGAAGTGTTACTTCAGTATTAGCCTTTAGTTTAAAAAAACCAGGCACACAAAACTAACACTAGGCTTTGTTTACTGACTCTTTGATTTAATTACTGTTTGAAGACGGCCGAATTAGCTGTTAATTGATTTAATTATCCAATTTGTTTGTTTCAGGCATGATTCCAACAGAACTGCAGCAGCTCTGGAAAGAAGTGACAAGCTCTCATACGGCGGAGGAAACAGCAAGCAACAACCACAGCAGTCTGGACCTCTCCACCACGTGCGTCTCCTCATCGGCACCCTCTAAGACTTCCTTAATAATAAACCCACATGCCTCAACTAATGGACAGCTATCAGTCCACACTCCTAAGAGGGAGAGGTAGGTGCTGGTGAAATTCGTATATATGTGCTGATCGAAAGCAAGAGCTGGTTACTGCGTGGTGTTTTCATCGATTCCTAGATGCTAGGGTAGGAAGGGACCTCGAGATCATCGAGTCCGACCCCCTGCCTAGGCAGAAAAGTGTGCTGGGGTCAGATGACCCCAACCAGATGCCTATCCATCTTTCTCCTAAAGACCCCCAAGGTAAGGGAGTGCACCACCTCCCTTGGAAGCCCATTCCAAATTTTGGCCACCCTCACCGAATTTTGGCCACCCTTACTGGTATTGGCGACCTTCACATGAGAGGATGCAGTAATGACCAACCTATCCAAGCCCAAGTTTTGCCCGTATGATTTCGTTGGGTTATACAAGGTGTAGGTGGGGGTAGAATCTGGCCCTTTTGTTCAGATGTTATATCTTGCTCGTTGGATTGCTATTACAGGAAGGTATGCCCTGTTACTTCAATTAAACTATATTGAATTTGGTCTCTGCTATGATGCTCATGTTTTTACCTTTCCCAACAATGCATTTACATTATTGGTGATGTCCCATAATGCTCCAGCCAGGGGTGAGGAACAATTAGTCGGTCAGTGCCAGCCATTCTCAGTCGTCTACCTCATTACTGTACTGCTGTTGCCGTCATCACACCACGTGACATAGTCGCATATACTTTTTGTACCCACCCACTGCCATGAAACAGGACACTCTCGAGTTGTCCACATTGCTGCAGGGGGAGATTTCCCATTCTAAGTGCCTGTAAAATTTGCTAAATCGTGGCGGACAGGCTGTAGAAATTCAGACTAATTCATACTTGCCCAGGTCACGCTTTTAAGGCTTGTTGCTTGATGCACTTCTTAGTACAAGTTCCATTTTATTTGAAGGATACTGTACTTCTCACCCCCTGCATTTCTAAATCTGTGAAATATAACTCTTAATTGTATTGATATGAATGTTCCTAAATATCTGGCACATCAGATAATTGTTTGGAAGGCCAATGTGAGAGTTAAGTTCAATCTGAACTGTACACAAAGAAGGTCAAACCGAGGTTCATATTATATGATGCTGCTCTTGAAAAATATTACCAGGTTCGTGCTTGCCAGGGACTGGTTTGAAGGAGTGCCCCATGTTGCAAGGAGAGGCGTAGTCCTAAACCCCAATGGCAGGAGGCACAGGTGTGTGGGGATTCCTTCCAGGGAGCCTGCTTTGTCCTGTCTCTTGGCCTCTTAAGTCTTTTTAGCTCTTGGAACGGAGCTCTTCATCTCAAAACCTCCTGTTTGCATCCTCCTATCGGGTTATCTGCTGGGCTGCTAGCGATGGGGGGCATCTGTGCTCCCTGTTGTGCACAGAGGACATTTGTACACGTGCTTGCCAGGCACTTTGAAAAGCTCCCAGTGCTGCAGCGCATGCATCTGTATGAACGGCAAAATGCACGTCAGCACCGAGTAAATTGTGACGGCACGCTTTTGAACTGAAACGCATCGAAGGTGTTGTTTTAGTTGAAAAGTGCACCACCGCCATTTTCTCAGTGCCAATGCACACTTTGCCATTTATACACATTCATCCGATGCGGCACCGGGCACATCAGCTCGCGTGCAGAGCAGACTATATTGAGTCTGCTCCGACATGCTGAATCTCCAGCTCCTTGGAGCAGACAAATGTATGTGTATAAATGCCCCAGGATCTCATTGAAAGTGGCCAAGCTGTCTTATGTCTCCAACAGCAGAGGCATTGGAGCTGTGTCTGCAGACTAGGGAAGGCTGGATGATGTTCACAGGTTTACAGTCAAGATTCTCTATGCTAGTCTTCCAACTCAATTTAAAATTTTAATGCAGGCCCGATTCTGCAGAAACTGCTGGTTCTGTACTTCCTATTCTGGGAAGTAGGCGAGTGGAATTTTTGGGTCCCCAAAACCCCAAAAGATTGCAGTCCAAAGACTGGAAAGGACCTCGGACACATCCCGCATCCTGTGGGATATTCATCACACCCTGTGTCTTTCTAATATTAAAACATATAGATATATGGAGAACATCCCATAGGGGGAATGTTGAAAAAATGCACTCACTTGAGAACAAGACTATTTAGATATTGTTATGTGTGGTAGGAATAATTTTTCATTCCTTGCATACATGGACTCAGACATGCTCACATTTTTGTGCATGCAGTCAGTATACTTTCTATGAAAGGTATACTTTCTAGGATGTGGCTTCCATTGGGGGGGGGGGTAAACAGGGTACTTAAAATGGGGTACTTAAAGTCTACTTGCTTGTTTCATTAAGTGATTGCATTATATCTTTACTTTTTATACTCATAAATAGGATGGGCTTATATATTTTCTGGTACTATTTTGCTCTTTCTTTCTCCAATTTCTCCAGTTTATAAAAATAATTAAGGACCATGCAATTGAATGGGTCTCTTCTCACTCAATAGGTGTATGCCATTTCCATTAATGCTAATGGCAATTTAATCAAGGAACCATTAAGGCCCTCCTAACTGTTCAGTGGAAACAGGAACTGGTTACACATATTATTAGAACCAGAACACATTTTATCTGTTCCCTGTAATACAGATATGGGTCTGAAGGCAGTTACTCTTTACAAATGAGGTGATAGGCATGTTTTATTAGTAAAATCTCACATAATTCATTAAAAAGCTGTAAATGTATCACCATATGGTTTGAGAATATGATAGGTTAGAAAGAGAACCTTTAAAAAAATCCCCCAGTTGTTGAACTGATAAATATATAGTATATTGTTAAAGTTTATTAGAATACTTAGCCTGAATATCTATTAAATTCTCTTCGTTTATACTATCAACATTTAAAAATACAGGCATGGCTGGGAATTCAAGTAAAAGGGCAGTGGACTTTGCTTTGTTTTGCCTCTCTTTGGCTTACTGAAGGTTCATACCATCCATTTGCTGCAGTGATTGAATTACATCTTTATCCATAAGGAGAGCAGAGACTATACACAGAAGAATGCCTAGTGATGCACTTAAGGTTTTTGTTGCAGTCTCATCAGGCATTGTGGTGCCTGCCTAGATTTCATATGACATACAAAACTCTTCTTGTTTAGATGCCTTGCACTCACTTCCTTTTTGAAAGGGAATTTATCCACAGTCAGTGTTTTCAGGGTAGTAACCGAACAATAAGAAAAGATCGGAAGCCATAAAAGGGATACTGTATATTTAAAAGCAAGGAGAGGCAAGAAATGTGCAGAATAATTGCAGAAGAGAGAATATAGACTGCCGGTTCAGCTTAGCAAATAAGAATATGGGCCTGATACTTCACTCGGTGCTCAGTCAAAACTTATTGACATCAGCAAAGATTTTTCCTGAGGAGGAGAGGATGGCAGGATATGACCTGGTATGGACATAGGGATGTCGGTTCTGTATATCAGCCTGAACCTAACTCTTTTTTTCAGCGTACGTGAATTTTTTTAGCAGAACAGAATGCTCCTTAGAGAGAAACAGATTTATACCGTGCTTTTCTGCCCAGAGTTGTGGGGGTTGCTCTTGTTGCCCTCCTGGCCAGGATGCAAGGCGGTTAACCAGGAGCTTTTCGCAGTGCCTTCACTAGGATTTCAGGCCCAGATCTTCAAAGGCACCAAAGACCCTGTGAGGACCTGGCTATAGCGATATCCTAAAACCGACCTGTGACCCAGCACTGTTTTGTCCTGTCCCCAAAATGCAGTATAGTTGCACCACTACGGTGACACAAAAGAGCCACAAAGTCACCCTAACTGGGCAACCAAAATCTCTCCTGGCGAGGACAAATGCTCCGGTCACGGGCCTGGAGGATGGAGCGCAGTTGAAGCTGCTTCCTTTTTTTAGACCCCTGTCTGTCAGGGTCCTGCATCAGAGCCTGGGTGTTGTATTATTTCTGACCCAGCTGTCTCAGGAGGACAATTGACCATGTGAATATAGCTGCTGCTGGGAGGAGAGTTACCTCTCTGAGGGGCAATCAAAGCAGAATGCAGCTCGTGTTGGCAGGATGGGGAAAGCTGCTGGAGAACTTGGCAAAGTTGGCTCTAGAGCAGGGATAGGCAACCCCCGGCATGCGTGCCAGTTAGTGGCATGCAGAGACATTTTCCCCAGCGTGCCAGGAGGCATGCAAGGAAATTGCTTTAAAAAATTTTTTTTTTTTTAAGTTGCTGCTCCAGAGCAACCACAGATCCCAGTGCCACAGCAGGCATCGAGGGCAGAGTCGGGAGAACACAGGCAGCGATGGCTGCATGGGCTCAGACCGCAACGGGCGTGGGCGCCCTGTGACACCCAAGGGGGGACCCGGCCCACGCAGCTCCCCGGGGATGGGCCATGGCTGCCCTGCCCGCGAGGGTATGCCGTTTGGCTGGGGCAGGACAATGGGCGCAGGGGGCTCCCAGCTCTGGGCTCAGCCTCGCTGCATGACGGGCAGTGTGAGCAGGGTGGAGCCTCCCCCAGAGCAAGGGCCTGGCCGTGGGAGCCCCTGGACCCTGGAAACAGCCGCCGTGACTGCCTTGGCCTGCCCAGGCCCTGGCGTTGCAGCTTCCCTCCAGGGACCAGGGTCAGGACAGAGCCGCTGCATTGCAGACTCCCAGCCGGCTCGGCCCTGGAGCACCCCCAAGCACCCTGGCCATGGCGGCTGATGCTGGGGTGTTGCTGCCTCCCTCGACCGGACGCTGTCCTCGACCGGTGGGCCTGACCCGCAGCGTGGGGGAGATGTGAGCGGCAAAGGGCACCCCCTCTTTCTCTTTTTCCTTTTTTTCTCTCCTCTTTCTTTCTCTCTCTCCTCTGTTTCTTTCTCTTTTTATCCCTTTTTTCTTTTTCTCTTTTTTCTTTCTCTTTTCTCTGTCCTATTTTCTTCTCCCTTTTCTCTTTTCTTCTTTCTTTTTCTTTTTCTTTTTTTTTCTTTACCTCTTTGTCTCGTTTCTCTTTCCTCTCCTTTTTCTTCCCCCCGTCTATTTTCTCTCTTCTCTTTTTCTCTTCTTTCTCTTTTTTTCCCTCTCTTTCATCACAACATGCTTAACAAAAAAAGAATACACAAGAACAAGGGGTAGTATATGAAGTTTTATTTATTGTCACCAGGTTTAAAATTTTTAGAAAACCTGGTATTCACCATAAAAACGTAGCATTTATGATCATTAACTATATGAATATGCAGTGCATCCTGCCATGTACCCCCCGTCCCGGTTTTGTTTTTGTGGCATGCCAGCACTCTGGCACCTTACAAGGTAGACATTGGGGGGTTTTTGGTGCTCCGGCCAAAAAAGTTGCCTAGCCATGCTCTTGGTGACTGCCTGACTGCTTTTAGGAGCGCGGCTGGCCATGCATTGCTTGTTAAGCCAAGGCCACTTTTGCATGCTTGGGTTGCCTCTCCATTTCAGGTGAGCATGGCATAAACTTTCATCTCCTGTGTGAGCCGAGCACCTAGCACTTGTCTAGTTGTCAACCTGAGGCTGAGTGAACACGTGAGTAATGGGTGTAATCCTGGGGAGCGTGTGGAAGCTGGAATTAGTGCAGGACACAAGTGCTGGCCCCTTCCAGGCCTGGCATTTGGTGACAAAGCAGCGTGTCATAGGGGAAATGCATTGCACCCATATCCATAGTCTGCCTCTTTACATTGAACTAGTGGGTGCTAAGCGGCCTGGTCTGTCAGAGTGAAAATGGCACGGGGCTGGTGGCAGACCATCTTCAGCGAAAACCCTGTGGGCCGTGCTGTCAGCTTTGGCCTGGCTCAATCTGGAGTTATTTATTTAGATTTAAACAACAATAAAAAGCACATAGAGAGAGCACTAAATGCCTTAGCAGTTAATCATGGCCACATAATAAGACCACCCAGCAGCAATAAATAACCATATACAGGTAACATTAACTTTTAGGGTGTGCTGTAAAGCTGTTTCCCTACTCCCCCATGGGCTGTCGGAGAAGGAGCAGGATGCAGGATGCAAGTAAGTTATGTGGGAGTTGTTATAATCCTAGTCATCTTCTCTGGCATGTATTATTGGGGCAGTTCATTCAGTATATTGTACAGTTATTGATCCTGTGGCCTTGAATTTGTTGCTGCTTACATTGCTGCAAGTCAGCGAGAGCTCCGTGAGTTTGGTGCGTAGACAGGTACCTTGTGAAGCCAGTTGGGGATGACAGAGCGACTCTCTGTTTTGAGTCAAGGCGCATTTGAACTATGGGATAGGGCTTTATCATAATAGGAGGACTAAAATGACCCCCATTCCCCTCCCTTCCCCTTTTTTGTTCTTACCATGTTCAAACGTCACCCTACTAGGACTTCAGTCCTGCAATTAGCAACGTGCAAGTTTAAAGGTCTACTTGCCTGTAGCAGATGGGCTCGGGTGCATGATCTTGGCAGTTGGGTGGTCGTATAGCGAAATATATAGATACCATATTCAGTACAAGATGACAGTGCTCTTCTACAGCTAAAAATACTAACAAATACCTACCACTGTCCAGTGCCTTTGGATGAGCTAGATATATTGAATCTTCCCATTTTTGCAAGCGGGGTCAGAAAATGGGGGTGGGGAGGGCGCATTTTATTAAATGCCCTGTGCATCTTATTTTCACAGTAATGTGTTTTATTTTGTTTTTAACGCAGCTAGAAATAACGGGTTAATGTTCATATTCATTTTGTCTCTAAATGTATGCTCCATCTCCAGTCCCACATTGTGCCCAGTTTTCTGTAAGTAGCAGCAGCAGCAGCAGCTCTGGGGTTTGGTGCATGGCAATCTGTTAAGGAGATAAATAATCTGCTTTGGCATGACACTCCTACTCTCCTCTTTAATTTGTCTTACACAAGGAAAATTATAATTAAATCATTCAGGGTAAACCCTTGAGTGTAGAGAAGGAAAAAACACACTTTGGTAAAGATTGCCAATAGAGACCAACTTCCCTGTTGTGCCGTGCAGAGACATTTATCAATATTCAGCACTATTAAAGGGAGAACATTTCGTGTGATTTGTGAGGCGGATGCCAAAGCTCAAATCAAGGCTTGTTAAGATCCTTTCCCCATGCAATCATGGGCATTCAGCATCATTAGAATTCAGCACTGACTGTGTGTTTCATGCTTTGATTTTACTCAGACAATTTAATAATGTTTATTGTGCTGATTATATATATAAATTCACTCAATGCAATAAACATACCTCAGTCGTGAGTATCCTCAGGGAAATATTTAGTCATAGATACTTGTATTCACTAAGGATAAGCAAAAGTGAGACCATCAACGAGCATGCAAACCACTCATCATCTCATCAGCATTGGGGTTTCTGCAATGCCGAGCACTTTTTTCACGGTAAGCAAATAAATAAATAAATAAAGCCAGCGCAGAACGGCAGCCGCACTTAGAAGCATCAGGGACAGTACCTTGTTTTTTATATCGTTCCACTGCATCTTAATTTTGGGAAGCTCACACATTTGGTTAAGACAAATGACAAAAATATATTTGCTAAAGTGTTATATTTATGTGACTATTTACTTTAGAAGTTGACAGGCTTTGTCAGAGCCTGAAACATAAACACTTTTAAAAATATTTCTACAGAAGTATTTCCAGCCAAAATGCATCTGAGTGCAGAGCTTATTGGAAATGAGCTCTGAAATTGTTCAAAGGGAGCTTTGGAAGTCTTCGTTTTATTTAAAGCGTCGAGGCTGCAAGTCGTCTGGGGGGGGTCTGGGTTCTGGTTCAGTCCCGAGGCATAGGTTAGAGCATCCTTCGAGCTCCAAACCTCTGAGCTGGCAACTAGAAGTGTGCGGCCTTAGGAAAGGTCTGGCCACACTCACCTCCCTGTCTCCATGCCACCAGTAATCTCCCAGTACTGGGGCGATCCTTCCCTACAGCTCTTTGTTGACTGTAATAGCAACAAGAAGGAGGAGGCCTGTGTTCACCACGGCATTTCTGTACTCGCAATAGAGAGGGGTGCAGCTGTCTTCAGTTCTGACATCAAGAGTTACCAGGAAGAGGAAAAGGCCACCTGTCCAGCAGGGCTTTCTCCATCCCCCAGCAATTCTGCATCTTGTTTTTACTGGCCTTATACCTCTTCTTACTGTACTTGAAACCCTTCCATCCAAACGAGCAAGCAGTGAATGCGTAGGAGAAGTAAATGGGATACATGAGATGATTTAAATAGGCATTTTTTGTAAGCATTGCAAAAGGAAAGAGCTGAAGATGGAGAGGGGCGTGGTACCACTGCTTAAACTTAGGTTACTGTGTTTTAAAGGTACTGCTTTCCATGTTGGGCAAAGTGTGGCCCCTTAATGGGGAACAGGGGTTCAGCTTGGGTAAGGACTGAACTGATTGGGTTGTAGTTGATTCCTGGATAAAATAGTTCAGCTTTCTTTGTGTATATGGGCCCTGGTCCTGATTCTCCATTGCCTTGCATCTTGTTGGGCTTACTGGTCCTTAGAAAGAGCAGGTGCTGACCAGGAATTAGATGTTAGATGAAGGCCTCACCATCTCCTCCAAGCCAGCTCTCTCTTGTGCGTCCTCTACATCTCAGACACCTGCAAATCCCCTTCTGAGAAGCCTGTAATAAGTGGGTCGGAGAAGAAAAGCTTCTTCTCCTCCTCATCTTCATCCTTGCCTGCCCCAGCCCTTCCACTTGCAGGCTTGTTTGACCACAGTCGGCATAGTCAGCTAGGGGAAAGAGTTGGGAGAATACGAAGTTGGTATGCTCTCCTCCCAAATCTACCGTGCATGATTAAGTGGGCATTTAATGTCATTACAGCATGAACTTTGTGTCAGTTAACATGCTCCCCAGGAGATGTTAGCATTGTATGGGGATGGGCTGCTGCAGTTGGCATTCAGTTGCCTTCTGCCATCTCTTGTACTTGTTTTCCACCCCTGCTCCCCCACAGCAAACTCAAAACTATGATGCTGCTATTAATGATGGAGGTGAGGATGGATCTGGCAGACATCAAAGGACCCTGCATCTGACCGGAGGCATCTTGGATTTACCCTGAGTGTTAGGGCTCTCTCAAAGTCTTGGTTAGACTGTGCTTTTCCAGAGTAAGGGGGGCTCTGAGATGATTGTGTGGTTGGTTTGACACCTTGCAAGAGGCGGGTAATTGAGTTTCTTGCCTGCACTTTTGAATGGGTGGAGGAGCTTCCGGGGCTGTGGTGGGTGGGTTACCCGCTTAGGACCTTGCTGTGCCAGACTTCTCCCCAGTTTCAAATCCATCTTTCGAAGGCGAAGCTCAAAGATTAGGATGGAGTTGCTCAGAAAGTGGCCCCTCACCTTACGGGGCCAAATTTATCTCCCAAGATCTAGGTTTGTGCAGTTCAGTGAGGACAGCTATTCGCTTAGTCCAGAACTGAATTTGATCCGGTCTCTTTTTGGACCCAGATATATACTGTTGGGCAGCCAGCCACCTATATGAAACTTATAAGCAGATGATGCTCGTATCTCTGAATCTAGTCGCTGTATCCTCTTTGTGTCTAGCAAGTAGCAGCAAGATGACTCAGCTTTGAGAGCCAGACTTTCAGCTGGTTTAGATTGTGAAAGCTGCCTCGGTGCCAGTGGAGCAGTGCAGCTCACACGAGCCGAATATCTGGCCGTGTGTTCTCCCATTTATCCTCACCTAAATTATGTGCTGATATCGTAACTCAAAACTTCCCACTACCAAGTCAAATTGGCATTCTCATTACAGCTAAAGAAGTTACCATTAATTACCATATGCTTTCCTGTTCTGAGTCAGTTCCCTGTCCAACCAGCCTTTTAAAATTTCTTCCGTGACTCAGATCTAGAGTCACCAGTCTTCATTTTTACACCTTAGCAAATGCTTCATATTATTGTTGTTGTTTTAATTTAAGTATATCAAGGCCACTGTGCTTCCTCAACCTGTCCTGTTCTTTGACTGCAGTCATGCAAGACCTCTTCCTCATCGTTACGACGGGCTGGCATTCTCTGATCAAATTATACTTTTCAGGGTCTTCCCTAGCTAAACCCTGCAAAATTGTTCCCAGTATTTCTTCCTTCTCCCCTTACCCTCAGCCCCCCCCCCCCCCCCCCCCCCCCCAGGGGTGCTAGGCTAGCCAGGCTATAATTAGGTAATGTATTGTGTGCCCCCCTTTTTGAATTAAGGGTGTTATATTTGTCACTGTACTGTCTTCAGGAATCTGACCTGACATCAGAGAACTTCTGAACTTGAATGGTTCATTGGTTTCTGGTCGCATGTAATAATGATCAGTTATACAACTCCCAACACTAAGCTAATGTATCAAAAAAAACACTTTAAGTAGACTGGGTGAGCCTTGGCAGACGCATAACAGAACTTTTTCCAAATTTTAGCATATGTATTGTTTTATACCTCCATCTGGCAAACAGATCATTGTTTGATATCTGAGTACTTTGCATATCTCCTCCTCCTTCTTGCAACCAAGCTACTTACATGTGCATTTATACAGCTTAATGGTATTTTTACATGCCAGAGAAATAGCTGATGGTTTTCTGTTAATTATATACACTTTTCAGCTTGACTTTTAAATACTTAGGGTCCAATGATAATCTCTTTCCCTTTTACTAAAGGTGTTTATGTAGCAGTCTTAAAAGCTGACCTGTTTGGGGGCTTTTTTTTTTTTTTTTTCCTTCTAAAATACAGGATTTCTGGTTGCTTTTTTCCCCTTGTGTGGAAGTTATCATTTCCCAGCATATGCACTGGAGATGCTAACTGTTCCAAGGAGTTGGACAGGGAGCTGAAGAGGAGCTGTATTATTTTCTGTGACAGACGCCTCAGTCTGAAACGGGAAAAGAAACACCCTTGAAAATGCCTTTAAACATGGGGAATAAGTTAGGTGATTTTCATGAACTATTTACTCTGCTGTTCAATAAAAATGAAGCAGTTCGTATGACAGCTGTTACATCACATGCTATACCTTCCTGCTAAGATACTGAGTGGCATTTAAAGTAACACACCACCATTAAGCTGGGTAAACTTTATCCATTTCAGCATGTTTTAATGGAAAAAGCCGGGGGTTTTTTTCAATTAAGTGACATCATTTTTCCCAGGTTGTAGCGCTCATTTTACAACTGTTTTTCTTTAATTCAATTTATTTTACTTTTCTTTTTCTTGGCATCCTTTAATTCTTAAGTTGGAGAAAGGGAAATATTTCTTCGTTCAGGGTTGACAAGAAACTGAGCAGTGGCATAGATCTCTTTCCCTTCTCCCGCTCCCCTCCGCCCCCCCATACATCTTGTGCTAATCTTGAGCTCTCTCTTTTATTTTGTTAGGCAAATAGGGTTATATTTTCAAAGTAGTGAAGAGATATGCATTGAAATCCCATAATTTGTTAATGGGATTTGTGCCTATACCTACTGCACATTGTTGTGGAAACCCCCCCTCCAACCTATCATGTGCTTCTCAGTTTTCACATGTAAGCAACTGCTCATTTGTGAAATGCAAATGAGTATTTTTCATATGCCTGGTGCTCCTAGGGTGGGTTTTTTTTTTATACATTTTCTTCTATGTAATCAGTAGAGGCATATGTATATTATAAAGTATATTCTGTTCATTAAAACAATGGTATAAGCCCACAAAGGGAAATTGTTAATATGTGTTGCAGCTTGTCATTTTGAGCTGTGTGAATAAAGAAGATAACTATTCCTTTGGGAAACTATTTCAGGAATTGAGCAACAGATACGTAGCCAGCGAATTCTTTTAACTGCAATTTTCCTCTTTGTGTGTACTCAAAAATAATACCGGGAAGGGTCCTTAAATGCCATTTCATATCCAGAGCACAATTTCCACAGCACAGGTGGTGCTAATATAGGACAGTCCCCTAGGCACTTGTCGCCAAGAGTTGTACAGCTTGTTCAGTGTCTGCATCCATATGGCAATCTGTCCCATTCATAGAAAGACATTGTAGCTGCGCCTGTGGGTGCTGTGGTCAATGTAGTGTAAAAAGTAGATTTTAACTCTCAGCAACCTACATGCTGCAGCGTGGCTTATTGTGGAGTCCAAGTTATAACATTGGGGGGGGTGGGGGGTTAAAAATCAGCTCGGAGCAAATTCCAGAACAATCTCGCCGGTTGGGTTTTGTGTTTGCTCTTAGGAGCACATGGTTAATTCAGCAGGTGCAGCCGCTCTGTTTGCTGCGTGCCACCAGTGCAGAGTTGATAGGAAGTCGCTCCTAGAAGAAACATTTTCTGGGTTGTTTATGCCGTGAATTAATTCAGAACGTGCAAGGCAGCGAGCGCCGCTAGCTTTCTGTGAATGTCACCCAGACGCCGGGCTTTGCTTCCCTTTTTTTTTTCCCCCCCTTCTTTCTGTTATGCTGCGTTTCGTGGTTTCTCTTCTATGTGCTTGCACTTGCGAAGGAGCCCAAACGTGCTTCCCAGAGAAGAGCGCGGTCTTGGGGTCGAGGGATCATATGGCAAGCTGGTCCTCGGGGGTGAGGTAGCACGCGGCCGCAAACGGGACCCTCCCAAGGAGAACCCGAAAACGGGCCTATTAAGATATTACGCCAAGAAGGTGTAAAATAGTAACAAGAGACGAAGATTCGTGGCTGTTTTGGTATCCGTCGTTTCCGTGCCAAATGTTGTTCTGATTTAGTGGGCCTATTTGTTATACCTTTTAGTAAATAAAAACAAATAGACAGCATAACACCTGCACCAGCATCTGCTATTTACACTACCTGTATGATTCAGCATGCTTCCCCGCGGAAATAGAGACTTGTGTCCTATAGATTTTAGTGCTTTTCTGGTGGTTCTCCGGGAGAAGGCAGTGGGAAAGAAATCAAACAATATGATTTAATTTTCTGTCTTTGTAATACATTTCCCTTGCCTTTTTACACATTTTAAGAATGTACATATATATAAAAAAGGGGGGGGGGGGGAACCCGTGCCATTTTGCGGTGGGAGCAGGCAAACCAAAGGATTCTGCAGCATATACGTGATGTGACAGTCACCTTCGACGTTGTTTTGGTTGTGCCTGTGGGACAGTCGTTAAAAAAAATATCTATTGAAGTGTAATAATCCTTATTAATGATCTCTGTTGACCATATGACCAGGTGGTAAATGGGCCAACAACTTGCTCTTACTAAAATTCTGTTCTTGTAATTAAAAAGTTCCTGTAGGAAAAAAAAAAAGATACGGGCACACAGGATTTTCTGTGTCAGGTCATTAAGCACCAACTTAAAGCACTAATTCCACTGAAATCAAGGGGACTGCTCACGAGCTTAAAGGTAAGCATACTCTCAAAGCCTTGCCGAATCAGGGCCAGCGTCTTTCTTTTTCTCTGCAGTCTGATTTCTGTATGCAAGAACAAGAGGAATTTCTGTGTTTAAGATCAGTGAGAAAAAATAGGTGAAGTGTTAGTTTAATTAGGAAAAAATGTGATCCTAAGATACTCTATCAATCCAGCTTCATCTGAATAAATTAGAGGATGGTGCAGAGAGGAATGAAATGAGATTTAACAAGGATAAGTGGGAAGTATGGCCCAGATAGGAAATAAAAAAGCCAAACCGCATGTTCAAAACAGCACATCAGCCGCTAAGCATCAGCTGTGTGAGAAATAACTGAGGCATAGCAGAGGAAGAGAAATCAAAGTGGAGCTTTCTGTGCGATGCCTTAGAAAGGTAGGTGCAAACCTGGGATGTATAAACATGTTTGTCACAGTTGAGTCTTCTTTGCCCGTGACACATTATACAGCACCGGTTAAACTGCGATTAATGTGTGATGTGCACGTGGGCACGATCCTGCGGAAGGGATCATAAACTGGAGCGAGTACAGAAGAGAGAAGGGAGGATGATGAAGGGTTTGCAGGGAAGACAGATTAAAAGGAATTAAAGATCTACACCCTGGAAAAATTGACTATGGGAGGGAAATGATTATGGTGTATAAGTACATGAAGTGATGGTACAAAGAAGGGAAAGGAGAAATTGTTCTCATTAGGTAGCAATGAGAGAATTTAGTTTCCAGCATTTCAAGTCTTCTATCTCTGGATATATTTGATGTTCTCTTCACTACAGTATCCGGGCTCCAAATTGAAATAAAAAAAAAAAAATCCAGTTTAAATACTAGGAAAACTCATTAGTGGTCAAATCCAGTGGAGGCTGGAGCCTGTACTTGAAAGAAGTGGGGAAATCAATGCTGTTTTTGTGATGTGCACTTCTCTTAAATGGGCTAGAGATACGCTGGGGTCCTCCAAAGACTAGCTGTTATACAGGGCCTTTAGAGGCTCTATTGAGATGCCAAAAATGAGTGTAAAATGCCTATTGGAATATGCATAGTGCACAAAGGAGGTTAGACTATCACAATTGTGACCGTAACCAAAAATGTTGGCTCGTATATAGATTGAGGCCAGAAGGGACTGTTTTGATCACTTAATCTAGCCATGATATATGGGTTTCTATAACAAGGCCTACCCCATATGCCTTTCCCAAGGTCTTTTACAGCATCCTCTCTCCCAGCCTGCTGGCCATCTATGCGGGACAGGTGTGGAGGAGGTCGTGGCAGGTGTGAGCGCTGACCTGCAGAAAGCAAAGTCCGTTCCTAGAAGTCGCTGCCCAGCAAACCATTCTGCAGTTGCAATCTCTGCTTTTTCTTATAGTGCCTGCCCCAGGTTGCTCAGTGGTTTATTGACCTTGTGTTACAAAGCTAAAGTGTATTACTCTCTTTTCTTTTTCGACGTGCGCCTGTGTACCGGGCCCATTACTTCTAAATTGTGCCTGATGTAAAACATGAATTTCCACTGGTCCTGTGCCTTGATATGGACTAGTGTCTTCGCTACAGGCGTTTGAGAAATACAGTCTAAAAAGACTAACCAAAAAAATGCAAGCCAGATGAGGTATCTAGATGGAAGACCTGAGCTGGCCAGGAACATTCAGGGCCACATTTTTCAAAAGGGCCACAACCAACCACTGAACTTAGTCACAGCTGAACTGGAATTTGCCCTCACAAACAACTCCTTGTTGCAGATGAAATAACTGCGTTCACAAACCAGGCAGTTAGCTGCTTAGGCATCAGTCTTACTTCTGTATGTAAACAGCATAAATATTTAGCGGTAGCTCTCTTTTAAATGTGGCCCAAGTGCTTTTTCAAGTAGATCATTTGCATTCATTTGTACGGCAGATGTGGTGTGTTTACTAGGTGCAATTCTGTGCTCTCCGTCGTGCCACTGTCAGTTGAATTGCATTTTCACTAGTGTCATCGAGAGCAGAGTATGTCTTCATGCGACACGTTATGCCAGGAATGGAAATGCTTGCATCAGAGCGCAGGGCACTTTAAGTTAGCGCCAGTAACTTGGGACCTGGCTGGTACAGGATCAGAATAACTGACTCATTAGAGTTGCTATTTTGATTTCTTATTCAGTGAATAATAAATTCTCTGCATTTTTTTAGTTTCCTCATCACATTTTCTTGCCCTTTTCGTTGCGTGTTGCCAAACAGACTTTCGAACTTCATTACTATTCAGTCTTCTGCTACACCTTTGGGGTAACATCAGAAATCATCAGCCAGTCGCATACAGAGAGCATCGGTCCTAGTGGCCCTTTACTTCATCGGGCTGAGATGCTGAAAACGGGGCTTGGGATGCAGAGCTTGATTAAACCAGGGCTCGGTTTCAAGCCTCAGAAATCTGGTAGAACCGCCTTGACCAGAGAGAGAACAAGAACGAATAGGGATCAACTCTTTTAAATGCTGTCTAAAGTACTTGGTCTACCTTTCAGGGTTTGTACAGCCTAATAATGAGTTGTATCATCAGGATGTTCTTACTTCTGTCACCATTTTCTTTAGCTCAGTATTGCAATTTTTATGAGCAGAAGCAAACCATGGTTGCTGTTGATGTCGTTGTGCTTCATCGTATTTCATTCGGTCTGCTTTCCCTACGGTGTGTCACACTGGAGAGCAGACTAGATGGTCAGTGGTCCTTCTGGCTTTATCATGTATGGACCCCAATGGGGACTGTGTTTCTTGCACATGATTACTGCCTTCCCCCTTTAAAACTCTTAGCTGGCTAATTTTACCCTTGGCATCTTGAGGCCAAATAATGCAGGGAGGTGTTAGCAATAATCCCGACTTTCTAAAAGCACACGCCTGGCACTTATTAGACAAGACATAGTCACTCCACTTGTAATTTTCTAAACCTGGGTATGATATCACAAAGGAATGTGAAATCCTCTAATTAAATACAATTCTGAGAGCAGACAGAAAATTGAGATGATGAGGGTTAAGGGGCATGAAAAAGGCAAAGAACACAGTGTGAGGAAGACAGACAGACACACCAGCAAATTCATTACTGGCCTGTAGACTCCCATGTTATTCATGCTAGGATGCATACACGTACACACTGGCAACAACATGGGTATGCCGTTGTTCAATGCTCTGTTTATAACCTGGTGGTTTGAGAGACTTCAGTATACAGGTTTCCTTTGGTCAGTATTGCAGAAGATGAGCCTGAGAGTCAAATCATCGGCGCTATCTCAGTTAAAGATGAGCATTATCGTGATGATCAGATACCCTTCCATTTCTCGTTAGCCTGAGACCAAACAAAACTTAGAGCTGTAAGACCAAGAGCCAGGAAAGTGAGACTTTGAATGATGACTGAAGTACGTTTGCAGTGCTTCCATCTGGATCGAAGAGCCTGTTTTACGGAGAGAGCTACTTTGTGGGCACTGGGCAGCGGTGCAAGTCATTTCCTGCTTTCTCGAGGAAAAAGTGATCTCCCTTTTCTTTGAGCAGTAAGCAGGGAGCCTTTCCAGATGGGAAGGAGGTGAGATTGTGCAGAACCTTTGCGGGGCAGTGATGTATTTTCTCTACACCATTATAAAACAAGCAGTCATTTCACCAGAAAACAAAGAATCGCTGCTTTCCTTTTTCCCACAAATTCGGAAAATGCAGACATTCAAGCATTGGATAATGGAGTGTTTCCACACCAGGCTGCGATGTCTGGAGTATTATTAGTGAGGGTCCTGCTTGTTTCCTATCTGATTCTTTAGTCAAGATACAGCCAGTATTTGGATTCATGGTACCCATTTCCACGTGGCTATTTAGCAGGTCCGCTCTCATTTGGGAATATTGTAACATTACAAGTGATTCTTAAACATATGTCTTGATTACAACAGTTACCTCTGAAGTAATTTCACTATTCCCCATCTGACGTACCACACTGATGGAGAACACAAATAAAAAGTTTATTATAAGCAGAGATTAATTTGTGTATGGGAAAGAGCCTCCCCCCGTTTTACCCAACCCTAATCTGACAGGCGACCATGTAAAAACATTAGTGTAATGTCTCGCTTGGCAGGGCCTGTGCAGAGTCAGAGGTGTTTCTATTTTATTAATGCATTCAGTTATTTTATTTCAGCTCCTATTATTTTTTTACTCCCATATACATTGTGGATTTGGTAAAGGGAGAAGGAGGCTGGATTCCTTTGTATTGGCAATAGATTTGCTAGCTAAATTCTGAGCACAAAGCCAGATTAAGTCCTGAGTTGCACCCTGGAAGACGACAGGCATTCAGACGCTTAACCAAGAACAGCTGAGAGGTCGCTGTGGACGTCATTTTGACTTGGGTAGGTGTTCTCCAGTCTGAAAGCTTCCTCCACATTCGTGCATGGCATTTTGCGTCGTTAGACTATCCCCACAGGTGCATGGACTATTGATTTAGCAGCACTGATTACTAGAAATAGGAAGGGCAAAATGAATTGACTAGTAAAGGTGCTAGTCTGTCACTTGTCTGCCTTAACCCAGCTGGCAGAGCATTCTCCATGTGAGGGTGGGCTATGAAAGCAGCAAAAACATAAGGACATAAGAAAACTTCCTTACTAGGAGGGTGGTGAAGCATTGGAGCAGGTTACCCAGAGAGGTGGTGGAAGCTCCATCCTTGAAGGTTTTTAAGGCCTGGCTTGACAAAGTCCTGGCTGGGATGATGTAGTTGAGGATGGTCCTGCTTTGGGCAGGGGGTTGGACTAGGTGTGACCTCCTGAGCTCCCTTCCAACCCTAATTGTCTATGAGTCTAAGAAGTGCCATACTGAGTCATGCTAGTGGTCCTTCTAGTCCAGTATCCTGTCTGTGCTGGGCAGACGTAGATGTTATTCAGGGAGGGCATCTGAACTGGATATAACCAGAGTGATCTATCCCCTGTTCATTACCCTCCCTGGCATCCACCGTCAGTGGTGTAGAGATGTCACAGAAAACATCACTAACTGTTCTGTTGAATAGCTATCGCCCATGAATTTGCACAGCCCGTTTTTGAACGTGGCTGTACTATCTGCCTCTACGACCTCCTGTGGCAACAATTAGGGACTATTAAATGGACACCTAAGGATCGTCCAGCTTACCACTTGCATTCTGTAACTCTGTGCTACGTGTCATTAATAAACCGAATTGCATAACAAAGTTTACTTGGCACAGGAGCTACTTCTTGCGCCTGCAACTAATCACATCACACCACTGCATTGTTTGGGATTTGTTCTGTTTCGCAGACGGATAACTTATATAAGGCATAGTGAATGCAAATCCACTGGCATAGGAAAATGAGCTTGTGCAGAGCTCTCTTCAGGTCCCATGCCACACATACGTGTGTTGCTGCAGAAGTTAGTTACCTCCATTAACTTGTTGAACATCACAGATGACCTGTCATGAAGATGTGTGCGCTTTTGAAAGAGAGGCAGACAGAAACAAATGCACATGCTCTCTTGTGTGTCATTAGAAATCAATGGAAAAGGTCTGAGCCAAAATCTTTACTTGCTCTTCCTGCCAGCAGTCTTGTCTTTGTAAAAGAAAGTCACAGGCAGTGAGATGGAGGACACATCCAGATACCAGACATCTTATATGCACACACACAAAATGTTGTTTCAGCCAAAAGCATTCAGATCTTTGCTTTCCAATGGCCTTTTCCTCAACAAATCTGGTACTTGGAAAAGCCGACTCTCCATTAGCTTTCTATTTGCTTTCTTCATTATTTCAAGTGCAGGATGTGATCTCATTCTGCTCTGTCTCTTTCTGGAGGAATTCTTTGAGACTCGGTTTAAACACGCAAAACGGCAGTAATTCAGACCATCAGAAGCAGAGTATTGACGACGCTCTGTTTACAAAAACCCAATCTGGGCATGTTAAGTCCCAAATATGTACCATCCAAGACATAAGCACGGTGCAGGGATAAGTAGTTGTGAAAGAAAAACTCCTGAAAGTGCTTCATTTATAAATAAATAAGTAGCTACTTCCAGTAATTTTGCAGTTTGTGCATTTTGGTCGAATGGCTGTGGAAACTTCCTTGTATTTCCACTTTAGGCATGATGTCTTGTTAAGTGCAGTATGAACGCCTTGACTTCATATTCCCGTGTATGGGCAATACCAGGAATTCCCGTGGACCTAGTTTAGACTTCACTTCAGTTAGATGCCTTTAGTCGTATACTTGGGACATTTTTGCACTGAGATCCCTGGGAGGAAAAGAGAGTTGCAACCTTGAATGAAAACAATTGCTATATAGGGCTCTTGGGGCCTTCCCCTAGCCTGCCTTCCAAATCTCAGAGTAAAATTTTAAAACCTTGATTAGGGGTTTAAGCTGTGTGACTCCCATTGGTATTGTAATGGGATTTGCAGTGCTGAAGCCCCAGAGACCACTTTGAAAACGTACCCCTTCTTGTTTGTCGGACGGCGCTTTACTCTTCCTCTCGACTGAGCAGGTAACGTTCATTATGTGCACTGACACGCTGAAGTTTTGCCCAGTCTGCCAGATAAACCGAAATCATCAGACTGACCCAACTGTGAATGTCTTCATTGATTTTTAAAGGGGTGTTAACATCGAAGCCTCGTTTCCTGCACTGTTTTATAGAAGTGTTGTAAAATCAATTGATAAAAAACACCCCCAAAAAACAAGGAAACAACAGTTCTCCGTCCTTTCATTTTAAGAACAGATGGGTTTAAATTTAGTGGCAACTGTAAATGCTCCTAGCACCATTTAATTCTTAAATGTACCCAGGTTTGCTGTGCAGTTGAGTAAGTAGAGCAAGGCCTTGTCTACACTCGGAAGTGGCGGCGTACCGGGCTAGCTGCACGACAGGCCCTGCAAGGTTAAACAGAGCTGATATCAGCAGGAGACTTATTTTGCTGGATCGTTTCTACCAGCACTGGGAATGAAACAGCGCGACGGGCCAAAGGACGTTTTTTGCTGGCATCTCTGCTTCTACGTTCGAGCTGCTGCCGGCAGAGCCGTGCTGGTTCTGGGCGCGGGTCTTTTGTGTGTTCGTTTGTCCCCTGCTCCTAACCCGCGTAATTCTGCTGATTGGAGCGTTTACGGGTAAACCAGGCCTGAGATAATGCAGGGTGGTTTGTTTTAGTGTGGGTAATTTTTAACTACCAAAGCTAATCCTTCATCTGGATAGTATATCTTAACCCTGCCAATATCCAATAAATCACTGGAAAGAAGTACAAGATAACGTTTGAAATCTGTGCAGATTTTTGTCGTCTTTTGCAGCTCGAACATGCCTATCGCTATGCCTCCTATTTGGCATAGCGATAGTCCATCTAAAATAAAATGGGACAGTATACTCCATTTCACTATTACTTCTTAAATGCTTTTCCTCCTCGTGTATGGAGAGTGCAGTTGCTCTGGCTCAAGCAGACATTGTTCCTCAAAAAATATGGGGACTAATGTTTTTCTAATTTCCCTACAGAGCATGAATTGGTTTCTTCATTCCTTTAACAGCTCATCAGTGATAGCTTCTCCCCGCTTATCCGTTTGTAAAGAACCAATTCGGTTAAACAGAGGCGCTATTCCCACGTCGGCAAGGCCTTTGCAACCTCTGCGGCCACTCCGTTTTGCAGGGAAAGTCGATTGCTGATTTTTAGAACTGCTGAGAAAAAAGCACAGAGCAAATTTTCAACCAACATGGAAAGAGCCCATGTATACCCTTGTGATACGTTTCCCAACCGGTGCCACACCTTTTGCCTTCAGGAGAGTTTCTAAAACTCCTCACCTGTCCTGAGATTCCCATTGAGCCTGGGAAGAGAAATGACAAACTGGGAGGTGTGGAGGAATGTGCTGGTGTTGCTCTTCTTGCACGACACAGCATCTTGGGAGCATGTTCCAGCGTGGCTCTGCTCCTGGGTGCATAAGAGCGAATTTAAGAATATAATCTTCTCTGTAATACACCGAGATGATTTTACAGAACGAGAACAAATGACATTTCCATCTGTGCATAGATGCAAGATGGCAAAAAGTAGGTGTTTATCCATAACATTACCTGTAATCCATGATAAAGTCAGTCATAAAACCACACCTAGATGCTGGTATGCACTCATATCCTTTGTGTATGTTTGAAGTTCATAATGTGGCACAGACACGCTGCAGCAAAAAGATTTGCTCTGAAAAATAGATGTGCATGTGAGCATAAAATAGAGCCCTCGATATTATTTTGACATTTTATGTTTAAAGTCATCTAAGGTTATGGAAATTGTTGCAAAAATAATTCCTTCGCTTAAGAAGTTTCCATGCAGAAGTTGAATAAAGAAGATATTTTAGAATATGGTTCATCAGTTAGTGCAACAGATACATTTCCCTGAGCACCACATGGCCTGGATCAAAGCGTCTCATGACTTGGATCAGTGCAGCCAAATCATTACGTATTGATTGGAATCCCGCTGAAGGATTAACCCCTTAGGGTTCATAAGAAGTTTTTCTTTAACCCTAGTTTCAGTAGTTGGAAGGCACTGTGACATTCCTGCCAAAGCTTAGAAAGGTTAATAGCCCCCACTCACCCCTTGGTACTGTAGAAGTCTTTGATTATGTGGTTCCTTTTTTATGATGAATTTTACATTTGAAAACATTGGTGATTCACTTTATTGGAGCATAAAAAGACTGCACTAGTGCAAAGAAGCTGAACATAAGACGAAAAAAATAATACCGGGCAGACAATACAGCATTACAGTAGAGCTGCAAACTTCCAGTTTTGTTCCCTTTTTATGAAACAATGTGGAATATTTTAATTCTCAGGTACGTTGCATTTGAGAATCTGTGCTGCTATACGGGGGTAGCATTTCATCCTGATGCAGATGAACTGCAAATGTATAATGTTCATAAATACCTTGGCAAAATATCAAGCAGGGTATTAAGGAAGTCTGTCAAATGATTTTGATTTTTTTGCCCCCTCCATGTTCATTTAAATTCCTTATAAAGCTTTTAATTAACGAATGAAATGTAGGTGGTTCCTAGAGTAGGGATGGCAGATGATGCATGTTCATGTTGCAAATGGTATTTAATTTTAATTTTGAAAAATCAGGGGCCAAGTAAGTAGGGTTCTACAAAGCTGAATGGCATATTTCTGGGTCTGTTGTTTGCTGCTAGCAGCATCTTTGCTAAAATACCTATATACCAAGCCTTCTGTTACAATACTTTTCCTCCTCTTCTTTTTGCTTCTTTCCTTCAGTTTGTCCCACGAGGAGCACTCACATAGCCACCCGCTGTATGGACATGGTGTATGCAAATGGCCGGGCTGTGAAGCAGTATGTGAAGACTTCCAGTCATTTCTAAAGTAAGAATGTTTTTTTGGCACTCGCCTATTATAAGAAACATTCTCTGAAATTCTTGATGCTGCCCCTCCATTCACTGAGGACCTGGTGCAAGTCAGCAGAAAACTTCCCATTGATCCAAAGCCCATTGAACTCAGGCCCAAAATGCATTTTAATAGGGGATAGTAAATTATCCCCCTGGGAGAAGGGGATTCCACAGCTCCAGTCGGGGAAGTCAGGTCCTGTGCAGTTCTCTCCTATAAAATCCGGGGTTTGGTTTTCTACAGCATTATAAATGTCTGGGTTGGTTGCTTTTTTTTTTTTTTTTTTTTTTTTTAAGTTCTGAGATTGAAAATTTAAACAATGTAACCTTAATTTAACCTTTATTTCACTTGATTTAGAAATTTAGCCTTAAATTAACTCCTTAATTGTACAGCGGGATTGCAAAGCATCACATGAAATTAATTTCTGTCAAATAAGTAACTAATGAACAAAGTCTACACTACTAAAAATAAACTCTAATTACATTAATTGGGCCCCTGCAGTTTGCTGCAGACCTTTCCTTACTGCCAAAGAACACAGTTTTACACGTTGCATAAACAGTGCATTATTGGCTTGTGTGTGGCAATGCGTGGTTCCCAACCGGGGAAAGGCAAGGCGAGGGAAGGCTGTAATAGCTCACACATGGCTCCTCGATGAGTAAATGACCAACTTTATCTCTCCAAGCTGAAGCCTAAATAAATTCATATTGGGAAGCATTTTTCTCGGTGTAGGTGCATTCACACTGTTGGCTAATGGGGGTTCTTCCTTGATTTTTCTGAGCCCTGGTATTTCCCAGATTTGCTGTCACTGTGCAGTTGTTACATCTGACAAAAACCAATTGCTCCAGCAGCATATGCGGACCAAACGCACCAAGGGCCAAATGAAAAAAGCCCATGGAAACCTACAACATTGCATGATTTGCACTGGTAGCAGACTAGAAATACAACATGTTTAAATTTGGGGGGGAGAGGTTTGTGAAGGATTTTTAAAAATGTGTTGAGATGCAATTTCTGCTTTCAAAACGCAATGGGCCAGTCTTTCTCCTACTGAAGCCGCTGGCAGAATCCTTTTGCCTCCAGTGGGAGCAGGATCCGGCCCATTATAAACATACCTTACAAGTAAGAGATGGTATAGTAATGAAAAGGTTCTCATTACAAGAGGATTACAAAATAAGAAGGTACTAGTCATAAATTTCCATGAAGGGTGGCTTCATTTCTTTCAATTCATCCTGTTGTTCACTTAGGTGAAATAAATGCTAATCTCTCCATACTTGCCAGCTCATTCATATTCATATGCCATTCTATAACATTTAGGCCTTTAAAACAATTCTAATTTCATTAAATTTGGTCCAAGGGAAAGGTGCTAGATTGACTGACAGCCTTGGAGATTGGAATAATCTATTTATTAACGTAGGGGCCAGGTCTTGCAACCTTTACTCACTTGAGTAGTCCTTTACTGTGGATTAGAGCCACTGGTTTTAGTCAAACGATTTATGGAGGGATTCCCTACTCAACATGGTGCTGTGGAGCGCAGTCTGGCCCCGAAGCAATAAGCTATGAATAGGGACACGGCGGGCTTTGTGTCACTGTGTCTCAGCCCCACCTGAGCTGCAACCACCTTTAAGAAAGAGGAGTATTTCGATCTCTCTCTCGACCTCTCTGCCGACATCGTAAGAAAAGTTTGTTAGGAGTTTTGGACCTAAAAAAGGAAATATTGTCCCCTGTCCCATGGCTGAAACCGATTTCACAAAGACTTCTAAACAGTGACGAGATTGTAGCCGTTTCTGACCTGGGCTAGACTTGAACCAGTCGCCCTGCCCTCAGCCCTAATCATTTGTGGAAGGGTTTCTTGCTGCTGGTTTTGGAGCCATCATTTTGCTCTTACGCTGTCCTTCAACAACAAAAAAAATATATTATGCATGATGTTCTTTTATCTTTTGAGTTTGCTGAATTTCCCAGGTCACGAATTTTAGTCCCGGGGACTGTCTCCTTACAATATCTCTTCAGCTCTGAGTGACTCACAACGGATATCCCCAGGGAGCAAATTGACTTTGCAAAGGGAGTGGGCAGCTGTTTATAAAATGATATTCCAGCTTCCACGTCTCTCGCCCCTATTGTGGCGTGGTTGCCCTTACATTTTATTATTGTCTTTGAAAACGTGTTACTTCCTGAAAAGATAGGAAATCATACAGAAAATGGTAGAATTCTGAAAATAATGCAGAAAATGGAAGACTTTCATAACAGGTATTTTTAAGTAACACCCACTGTACTTGTGCAGAGATCTTGACAGTCAAACCACGACACGAACCTCAAAAGTCTGTTCATCAAGCGAAGGGCAGGATATGTAGCAACCCAGCGTTGCTTAATTTCACTTGCCCTAGTAAAAGATCTGTTGCAGAAAGCAAAGAGAAGTTATATGGGGAATGAAAGCCCTGCAAGTCCATAAAATGATGCCACAGTTGAGGGAGGGAAAAAAAAAAAAAAGGACTCACAGGTCTAAAAACATGGTTCATTTTTTTTTCTCCTGAGGAAGAAATATCATAACTGTTGGTAAATCAAAACCAGAGATTTGACACTCTTCTGTGATCATTCTGTAGTGTTTGTTCCCAAGGTGAGGTACACCACAGGGCCCTTGATTTCAAAGATAAATACTGTACAAATAACGATCCTAGTTGTCTTTCACTCACAGCCAACAGGAGGATGCTTATCAGAACCAGCAGATAGACAGCCTATTGTACACATTTGTTTCCCTATTTCTTTTCCAAATAGGTTGCAGTTTTAGCATTGGGGTTTTTTTTTTAATCTATCTGCCATTGGTTATCATGTGATGGTGTATCTGTTTGAGCTAACTGATATCAGCAGGTGCTTCTGCTAAATCTAATGAAATAGTAGCACCCTGCATTGCCTAGCATACTCAGATAACACAAAAACAAAAACAAGTCCAGTTTTACTGCTGTGACCTGATGGCCTTCTCCCAGACTGTAGAAAACAAGGTGAATTCTTTGGGGAGCAGCTGTGCTTGTACGTTGTAGCTAACGTTCAGATGAGAACCTGAAAGAAGAGGCAAGATTGCCATACGAGCTTTGCTTGCTTAAAATCCAGCGATAATCTCGATCTCCTTTTCTGGGTCTTAAAGATTCCTCTGTATAGCAAGAGGAATCATTTCTCCCCTTTGCTACTATGTGCCTTGTGAAATCATTGCTACACGAGCAGCCATGCACTCATTAAGGTACACAGGTATCCGGGGCACATGAATGAGCCCTGTATATATAAATATATATATATTTTTTTTTAATTTCATTGCGGTTTGGGTATTTTCAAACTCAGCAGTAGCATTTTTAATCTGAACGGTGACTGCAATGAGGGGAGACGCACCTTTTGGAGAGCCTGGCAGTCCTACAGGAGCGAGAAGCTAGTAATCGGTTTCATGTGAATTTGGCTGTAATGAAACTAAGGAAGGTTTATGTGAAAGAAACGACTAAGTGCACTCTGCAATGTTTTCACAAGTGTTTTTATCATGGTAACATCTTGTTTACTTTAGTTGCCTGCCTAAAACTACTTGGAACATGTTAAGAAAACATTTCAAGAAAGCTTCTACAAAGAGGCTTTTGTTTAGCAGCAACTGTGAGGCTGCTCAGCTCACAAAGGTGTTAACTTTCAACCCCTTAAGCACTTCCACATGAAATTCCAGCAACGATGTTTGTGGTTTTGCAAAAACAAAGTGCATGTTAAAGAAACCAGGTATATGCTAATACATGTTGAAGTCGGCCGGAAATCATAAATTGTTTCAAACACATTAATTGCTATCGTTTGCATGTCAAAATGTGCTGCAGTGAAATCAGCTACAGTTAGCACAACAGAGACTTTTGATGGAACGGGCAGCCAGGGCAGAAGAGGCTCGTCTGTCTAAGTTTTAAACGCGCGGCGTACCCGCTCGGTTCCTCAAACGTAAATGCAAAGAAGTACTGGCGCGAGGTCTTTCCAACCGTTTCTCCATCCTAAGAAGAGTAAGGCAGCCGAAGTGCAATTGTTCATGAAATCTGTTCATTGGGCAAACACGTTGATACTCCCCGATGAAAGAGCTCATTTTATTTTCTAGGCCGCCACACAGTTTGAGTTGCTGTTCAAATTTGAATTTTACAGTTTCTTTTACAGCATCCTTATTAACCTTTCTGACATTGCACGGAAGTTCAAGACCTTTCCAATAGCTACATTGCTTAAAGAGGTCAGAGTGGCCTAAATACCACAGTGCCCTCTAGTGATCTATAGGATATTAGATGGAAAAGTTTTTGATGAGTAGCCCAAAGATAACGTCGCCAATAGCCCCGCACTTCATTGTGCTTATCAGTAGATGAAGAACTACTGAGCTTCATCTAACGCGTTTAATTTTCATTTTATAGACATAGACGAATATTTTTTTTTATCTCAGTTATTTCAGGTGTGAAAATCTGAGGAGTGTGTGTGTATATATATATATATATATGTGTGTGTGTGTGTGTGTGTGTATATATATAATATGAATAATAATATTTATATAATGTGTGTGTGTGCACGTGTGTGTGTGTGTATATGTATATGTATGTGTGTGTGTGTGTGTATATATATATATATATATATATATATATATAATATGAATGAGAATATTTTTGCCCACAATAGGTACATACTTAGGCACATTACACACCATATTTTTAAGGTGTTCTTAGTTTATGTTTCACATTATAATTTCCGGTGTGTAATCAGAGAGCATTACTTAAGAGACAAGGATCATCTTTGTTTCATACTTTTATTGACACTGTCTACCATATTACTGCTATGTCTAAATGGTAAAATTTATTATTAGCAATAGTGTCACAAAAGTCTGAGACAGCGATTTTCCTTTCAATAAAAGTAGTTAAAAACCTTTTAGAAAATCCATAATTTTGATTGCTGGTACTTCATAAATGTATAACTGGTACTTTTTAGCTGTCTCTTTAGGGAAAAATGAGTTTTATCACCTGCAGTACCTGGGTTAATGAAATTGTGTGTTGGAATTTAGCCAGAATGAAAAATGAGATCATTCGGTGGCACTACTATTGGCAACAGGTCTCATAAAAAGCTTTGACTCTTTTTAGCAAAGTATCATTAGTTTAAAGGCGGGGGGGGGGGTTGAGTTATTTGTCATTTTCAAAGTTTCTGTGCTTGTAAGATTTTCATTTGCTGTAATATTCAAAGCCCAATGACCTCAAAACTTTCAGCAAGGCCAAAAGAAACACAGCAATGTCCATCAGTACCTAGTAAAGGAATTTACTTGCTTCAGATTTCAACTCCAGTTCCTGTTCAGCCCTTTAAAAATCACGACTCTCAGCTCAAATTTGAAATAATGCTCCTTTTTTCTCATGCTCCTCTGTGTTTGATTGTTTGTGGATATTAGCTGTCCAGGAAATCCCATACTTACAGATATAAATCCAAAATGATCTTGTTTTTCCGTAGCCAGCCCAGGATGTATGAGACAGTTATGATGATTTGTTAATTTTTGCGACCTGTATTTATTTTATGTGGGCCGTATACTTGAAAAGAGAGGGAATCAGCTGTCGAAATAGGCTACGTTTGTCAAAAAGGAGCGTCTTGACTCTTTCCTTTTAAGCCCTTTGCTTTCTTTACTTTTGGAGAATTCAGTGTATGCACCTCCATATGGTGATAAACAAGAGCTGCATTGTGCCCTGACACAGGCTTAAACTCAACCCCTGTTACCGAAGACTCTTTTGAGACGTGTGAGCAGTGCAGGAGCCTTGAAAGGCTGTCAGGCTAGGGTGTTGGTTTGAAATGTGCCTTGAATGTATAACCCTGCTTTTATTTTAATAGTGCAATATTTTTTTTTTCCCCTCTAATGTAATATTAATCGTCATCCATTTGTAGCGAAATATTTTTCCTTGTGCCTGATGGGGAGGGGAAAAAATGGATTAAGTCTACCAAATGAGTTAAGGGGAAAAAGAAAGGCAGTGCAGGCAATTTGTGGGGGTGGGGGGAAACAAAATACCCCCCCCCCCCACACACCTTTTTTTATCCCTACCTGTGATTCAATTCCTATCCTCTAGCATAGGACCCACCGCTGCTTCTGCTCCTTTCCAGACTGTGCAGGAGATGCTGCCAGGTTTTGATGTCTCAACTTATGATGGTTATAGGGATAATAGACGCTAGCGCAGTCTACCAAAAAATGTAAAAAAAAAAAAATCATCATAATAAAAATCCAGTGCTGAAAAACAATGTGTATTTACAGTTAGCCTGTTGTTTTTATTGCTGCATGCTAGCAAGCTTTTATATTTGCATCGTTTGAGGTCTAAAAAAGTGACACATGCCAACATTCATAGCTGTTCCTGATGTCTCCACATTTTCATAGCCTTTTTATTTCAACGGCATTTCAG
>NC_081835.1:6850000-6945000 GCF_030867095.1 Alligator mississippiensis | reverse complement strand
GAGGTGGAGGTAAACCGAGGATTGGGTTGCAGTGAGGTTGAAAAACATAATGGGCTCATTCCTGTACTCCTTCCTGTAGCCAGTAGGAATTGCATGCATGGGGATGGCAGAATGAAGCTCTGTGAGAGGAGCTGAACACAACAGAGATGTGTTTTCATTGCCAATGCATTGTGAGTCCTTGAAGATATTATGAAGGATAGTGTGGTGTTTCATAGTACTAATTGCAACTCAGGACTAATGATGAGAGAAGTGGTAAGGGAAGGATATAGTCCATGCCATGAGATGCATCCATATTAACAGGATAGTATACTCATTAGCCGTATTTTTTACTGTCCCAAAGCTTTAGGTATGAGATACTGGTATCGTGAATTTGCACTTTCTTATTGGAAGACTAAAATAGAGGCAAGGAAAATCAATGGTCTTTGGATGAGGCAGTGACAATAATCTGTTCCCTATCCACTTAATTGCATTATCATCAGAGCTCAGGTTAGAGAAAAAGTGCTTGGCATTTTGCAAAGCTGCATGGAGAGAAAGCTATACAGAGCAGGTATGCGCAGTGTTTAGAGATTTTAAAAAGGAGGGGTGGCAGGGGCTCTGTAGCCAGAGGATTTCCCTACTCTGTAGGAGTCGTCTAGTGAGTAGTTAACCTGGGTTTGCCCAAGAGCACCATTTGCACTAAAAGGTTTCATGGGGTAGACACCTGGCCCACCAAGAAATTGGACACTTGGACTAAAACCAGTTACCCAGTTTACACAGCTCAGCCTTTATACTAGTAGATTTGAGTTCTGTGATCTAGATAAGAAAGGCCTCTCTTTACCCAGAGATACTCAAAATGCTAGCGAGCAGCTTTGTTATCCGGTGGGATGGTAGAGCACTACATACTGATCATGGTGCGGCACCCTGGCAAAGGCCGAATTCTGCACGAGGCTTGCAGCAGTATCATGTATCATGTTGCCTGTGATGGAGTCCATTTGCAAATTTGTTCTGCTTTAATGGAAAGTTATTCACGCATATCCAAGGCATTGGGCCACCTTTGATTTCTCGTGCTCTCAAATGCCATTTGATGGAAAGTCTTCTCTTGGCTCCCTCTTGGACAGGTGCTGGATCTATGCGACGTGTTTCTTCTCCCCTCCACACACCAGATGTGACTTCTAGGAGGAAAGAGAGGTATTGCATGGTATAGAGACATCCCTTTGTCATTTCTGTGGAGAGCAGGAGCCAGAGATGTTCCAGCCAACTGGCCATTTGCTCAGCTCTTTTGACATTGGTGATCACAAGAGCAAAGAGAAATAGATGCACTCTGTGACAGCCAAAGTGGAGGCCAGAGCCACTTCTGCAAACTCCTTAGGATCCTAAAGTACTGTGGTTTCATGTCATCCGGTCCCTTTTCAATGAAGTTTCTTGAGAATGCAAGAAACGTCATCTCACACATTTCTGGCTGACTGTGTTCAATTCCTTGACATAGCTCTGTTGCTTTAAATTATTTGTCTTGGAAGTAATTGTATAGCTGAGGGCTGTGCGTTGATTTGGTTTTAAACACAAAGTGCCCTATTTAGCTCCATTGGGTTTTCTTTAGTTTTTGTTCATCTTGCACAGAATTCTGTCAAAGTGCGAATGCTGATAAATAAAAGTTTTGTTTTATTTAATATTCGGGGTAAGCAATGTAAGGCATCCAGTCATAAATACCAGCAGGCAGGAAGGTTGTGAATCTCTGGCCTATCAGTACTTCTGTTCTAAACACATTTGAAATACCACAAGTAAAGTAATTGTCTCCTGGTATTTCTCCTTATTGAAGCCATGGTGACATGTTGGGAGTCTTGATACAGTGAACATGAGCCTCCAGTGCAATGCTGTAGCTGGCAAAGCAAACAAAACACTGGGATACATCTACTGATGCATCTCAAACAAGGCGAAAGATGTCATTCTCCTGCTATACTTGGCCTTGGCCTTGGCCTTGGCCTTGGCAAGGTCTGGGCACCGCACTTCAGGAAGGATGTGGGGAAGCTTGAGAGAGTCCAAAGGAGGGCTGCACGTATGGTTAGAGGTATGGAGAACAGATCACATGATGAGAGATATGAGCAGGTCATGAGAGCAGGGAGAGATACGAGCAGGTCATATCATGAGAGACATGGGCCTGTTCAGCCTGGAGAAGAGAAGACTCAGAGGGGACTTGGTGGCAGCCTATCAATATATAAAGGGTGCATATTAGGGACTGGGAACATCTGTTCACCAGGGCTCCCCAGGGAAAGACATAAGGAAAAACTTCTTTACAACTCAAGCGTCCAGGGTCTGGAATAGACTCCCCCCAGAAGTAGTACAATCACCTACTCTGGATATCTTAAAAAACCTGCCTGGACACTCACCTTGCTGGGGTCATCTGACCCCAGCAGTCTTTCCTGCCAAGCAAGATCCTGATGATCTCCAGAAGACAGCTATGAATCTATGAACCATTTGGTGGAATTGATGATGGGGTTTGCAGAGAGAGATGTGGGAGTCTGGGAGCATAGGAAGAAGAAGAGCGAGGGGGTATAGACAAGTAAGATGCATGCTCCTCTGTGTAGCTGGGCTGCAGCTGGAGGACTGGATTTGTTTGAGGAGCCTACATTTTATTGGAAGAGTTTGGAAGAAAACAACCGGCATGTCACTAGCATTTGAAAAATAGCTTGAAACAGGGAAACTTGAAGATACTTGGGCGTTTCCAGTGAAGAGAAAAGGCAGCTTTGGCCGGTCTTCAAATATGTAAGGGATGTTCCAAAGAAGATCAGAAACAGTAATCACTGGTAGTGATTGAGGATGTAGCATGAGGGAACAGGCAAAAACCTCCTCCACATCCTGATCTCTTGTACTAAGTACCCTGACCTGATGAATGGCCTCCCTTTCCCCACTGTCCATCTGTCCAAAAGGCTGCTGCTGGAGTTTTATGTTGAATCCCCCTTTATGCTTCCAGCTCAAACTCAGGCTCCTTGTCCTTATTTGCAAGACATATTCCCCTCTCCCTACCACACACATCCCCCTAGCTTTCCTGTTCCCATCATCTCTTTTTTTTTTTCTCTCTTTCTTGGCACTTTCTCCTCTCCTGCCACCTGTACCTGGAAGGGCATCCCTGCCCTTACCTGCTTTTCTGTGCCTTCTGTCTCCTCCCGTGTCCCGTGTTTCATGTACATTTGTTTTAGATTTGAACCTGCTCCCCAAGCTGGGGGGAGGTCTCGTTATCTACTTTCTAAAGTGCCAAATTAACATCAAGCACTACATACGTGTTTACAGTAATAATTGGCAAGAGACTCTTTAGTTAAGCAGCACTTAGAGACAACGGTGAGAGGCATCTTATGAAAGGCTAAGATAAATACCAGATGAAACTTCAGAGGAGCAACTGGAAAATGGAACCAGCTGTCAAAGGAACGCCGTGGAACCACTGTTTTGGCACATACTCAGGGCTAGATTGCACTTTTACTGACCCACGTTGGTGCAGAACTAATAGGATCCATCTTGAAGAGCCACTAGATGAGCCACTGAGAAGAATCCCTATGTGATTTTATAGAAGCGAAAAGAGTGGGACGGAGCGGGGGTTGCAGAGAGAACAGAGGAGCAGCATCCGCATCCTTTGATACAGGCAGGACTAAGCGCAAGAGGATGGGTCAGGGATGCTTGAAAACCAAAAGGCCAGATGAATCCTAGTGAGCGACCACATCTGTAAAGGCTCCTTACATCTGACCCAGAGTGGGTGCAGTACCCCAAAGAGCTTACAGACCCGTGAGCAGAGACCTGGATGCTTTCTTGCAGGGGAAGGCAGCCACTACGCAGAGGTATCGGGGTCTTTCAGAGCGAGTTGAAGAAGGGGATCCTGAACCCACAGTCACGAGGCCAATATAGCACTCCAAAGCCCTTTACCGCAGGGTGCAGGAGAGGTATAGATGCGCTCTCGGTCTGCGTGTTGGGGGTCGATACTTTCTCCCAGCACTACACTGACCAACCTAATGCTGGTTTAGTCTAGTCTAGTCTAGTGCTCCAGTCTAACTCTGCAGTTAGGAGCAGGGGGAGCTTGCCCCCTGTATAAATGCCAGTGCACCTCTAGGCAACTCCTACTGAGAAGCAGATGCGCAGCTTGGCACATCGGATGATCTTGGCATCGTTTTATAGAGCCAATACATTTACCTCCTGTCACAGGAGATCAGCAGGGTCACAAAAAGCACATGCAAGTATCTTTGGAGAGTCAGAACGGGCCTGTTTTTGAGTAACATGCATCAGTTTAATTTCTGCGCATACCAGTCCTTTCACAAAGGGTGCTGTTAGTAATTGTGTGCATTTTCCTGCAAAACTACTAATAGGCCCCCATTTCTAGACCTTTTGAGCCCTAGTCACTGCCACAGTGATGAGAGCTTGCTCACATCACTGGCTTAGCAAGACCTCATGACTTCTTTTGAATGATCTAACTGAATGGTGGGGTGGTAATAATGGAGTTACGGGTTTATATCGCTCTTGCTTCCTGACCTAAGGGGAACCGGCATAAAGAAATTCTCAGGATTTTTCACTTCCATTCCATTCGCTGCTTTGAAACTGGGAGACGTCCATTTTTCATCATTTAAACTCCTGCCTAAGTGTGTGAGTGTTTGAATTCCTAGACTATGACAAAATATTAATGTGCGTCTGCCTGAAATGTCCAGAGAATCTTTAATAGGCTTCCTCCACCCAATGCTGCATTAAAAAAAAAAGCTCAGATGATGGCTGAAAACAATAAAAACACGGACACTGCCAATTTGGGGTGAAATGATGTACTGTGCCCTGCGGACGCCAGGGCGCAGGAGGAAAAGAGCTGGGGTGTGTCCCTTTGTGCCTCCATGCCTTTGCTGCTGAGTCACAAGCCGAAGGTTTTCAGGAGGGGGCACTTATTTGATCCGTACTGCAATGGGCTGTCACCCAATTGAGGTTTCACGTGCCAACTACAGTGAAGGCAGCTCAGATGCTGAGCCAGTCAGCAAATAAAGCTACTAAGAATAGAAAACTAGGCAGCAGCCCCCACCCCAAAAAATAAAAGCCTTCATTGGTCTTGCATAAAGATTTTTAGAACCCCACTTTCGCCAAAGAGACCGTAGGAAAACCCCATGGGGAGGAGGTGACTCGGGCAATGCACCCAGCGTCTGGGCCAGGCTCAGCACCCTGTCGTGGAGTTCACAGGGGAGTGTGGCTACTAGGTCACAAGAGATGTGCTGCAGGCGTGACGGCCCTTACCACCAGCTGCTTCATGCTCCTTTGCTTGTTCGTTATCAATCAGCCTCCTCGTAGAATAGTGCAAAGACTGCTGCACTAACGATCCAGGTTACATGGCGTTACAGGGATGTGGAGTTTCCTTGCCAGGGTCTGGCTTCTGTGACTCTCCCAGCAGCCGTTTGATAAGTCCTGGCTCACTGTAGATCAGCACCCAGTACTGACTCAGCACCCATCCTCAGCACCATCCAGCCCCCCCACCCTGTGAAAATCCCCGGGATTTGGGGTTTGCACTTTCAGAACATGAGACAGTTGCACCAATTTTTCCTTTCTCCAATTCCTGTCTTGGAAACCTTGTGTGCCAACTTTCAACCCATCTTGACATTTTTTTGGCACGCGCAGAACCCCTCCGCTCGGGTAGATTGACACAGCCTTAACTGCAAGATTACAAATCCGAGTTTATGACTGAGCCTTCTTTTACATACGCTTTCCCCAGTTTTACTGCTCGAGACAGATGACTGATAAGGTGGGCAGGTTGTTTAAACTCACACTGGAATGCGAGTGGATTTCTCCTCTTGGCACCAGGAATGTGGATTTTCTAAAGCAAAATGCAAAAGCTGAGAAAGCTGTCAGTTTTAAAGGGCTGATCTAAATCCCACTAAATAGAACAGGCTTTTTTCTGCTGGGCAAGTTTGTTAATCACACCCAAATTTGCTAGTAGTTTTTGGGTTGTTTTTTTTTTAAATAGAGCTATCTTTGTGGGGGGGACACATACCATATGGGCTGCAGACTTCCAGGCCATATGCAGCACAGGAGAGGCCTTTCTGGGTTCTCTCCTTCCTACCATGTGCACGGCCTGACACTCTCCCTTCACGGCAAGGGCAGCACGGATACTCTCCCCAAACCCTCCCATTGCACCCAGGAGAGAGAGGCAAGAAGCAGAAGCTGGAGGAGATGGGGAGCCATAGCAGCAGGCAGAGCAGTGGCTAGCTGGGAGCCCGCAGGTGGCATGGCAATCCCTCATGGGTTGCATGCGACCCATGGGACCTCCACGCTGTTTTAAAACAGAGCCAGGAATGGTCCCCATTGCACATACAAAAGTTTTCAGCATCTCCAAAGGCAGCGAGCTTAGGGCTCCTATGGACATGTGTGCAACGCATCGGAAATACAGCACGTCCGAGCAGACTCGATGAACGGAATCTGCTGGAGCGTGGGAATTGACCTGCTCCAGCAGTTTTCTGCATCACATACATCAGCATCCCCATGCTGAAAAGATGGCGATGGGGCGCTTTGAACTACAACATGTTCGAGGAGCTTTTGTTCAGAGTGCCCCACCACCACTTTTGCAGCGCAAGGATGCTGATGCACAAGGCGCAGGCGCTTTTAATTAGCACAGCTCACTAATTAAAGCGCCCGGCGCCACATCCCACAGCACATGTAAAAATGCCCTTTAGATCCTGATCGCTACGTTCCAAGTGCATCTCCAAACCACCGCCAGCAAGGCCAGCCAGCGTAAAAATGAGGAACCGGGAGTGACAGAGATATGGGTTTCAGGAGGAATTTTAAGGGACTTGAGAAAAGTGAAGCATGTCATCATGAAGGAGTGTGCACCCGTTTGCACACGAAGTGCCGTTCTCCGGGGGCTCACACAGCAGGAGGAGCACAGGAGTAGCATTATGTGTTTTGAGCCACTTTTGGTCTGAGTGGCAATCAGTTGACACACCGGGACAGAGCCCTAATAAAATAGTTCCTAATATGGTCACACTTTCCTCCCCTGTTGGTTAAAGATGCATGCTGGGAGGATACAATTTATATTGCTGCCCCTCTTTCAGACGAATATTGCCCTTGCTTCTGTTTCTGCCCCGGCTTCCTAGGTGAGTCGAGAGAGGTGCTGATTTTAGAAAAAGCTTGTTTCTCTCCCAGACAGTGCTGGTGCTTTCCAGAGCTGAAAGCTGCCTGTTCTGCCTCTCTGAGGATGCTTCCTGCGGTCTCTTTGCTCGTCTTGCACGCCACCGAAGCCGTACGCGATGCAAAAAAACAGTCTGTTTTCTGAATTTCTTTTTCAATACTGAGCAGAAAGAAAGAGGGGAAAAAAAAAAAAAGGCCTTGCAACTTAGCCGCATAACTTGCTTTCTGCTTTGCCTCCTGAGCAAATAGAGGGGATTGGTTAATAACCATGATTCGCTATTGTCTTTTAGCTGTCGGGTGCTACATTGAACTTCTTGGTGCCAGCAGGTCTAGCACTCCTCACTCAAGGGCGAATGCATTTTTCCTTTGGGAAACACTGACACCCAGCACCAAGAGTTAGTTTTACCTTGTGAACCACCGTATAACATTTCCAAACAACTACACGAAGAAGGCTGCTTTGTCTTCTGCTGCGGTGCCAACTGTTTAATTAGGAATAAGCAGAGTTCTGGGTTTTATTCATAAAGTAACAGGGCTTTTTTTTTTTTCTTTCTTTTCTCCCCCCCCTTTAGCTTGCAAAAGACAAAGAGCGCCTGCAAGCGATGATGACACACCTACATGTGAAGTCAACTGAACCAAAAGCCACCCCTCAGCCCGTAAGTACTGATCTGTGCGGAGAGAGAACAAAGCCTCACAACAACCTCTTTTCCTGTTTCCCACCTCAGAGCATAATACTAAGTGTGGCCTACTTTAACAGACTGTCAAAGTGAAGAGATGAAAATTGCTTCTCTGGTTGGCTTAGAATAGTCCCTGCCACGTAAACCAATTTTCGCCAACTCTTTTTTTTTCTACCCCTTCTTCAAGGAGTTGTTAAAAATGAGTAATTTTAAAGCTGACATACCGGACCTTTTCCTGCCTTTACATGCACACGTGTAGGTCCCTTCAAGTGAGGGAAATCTGCATGTGATTGGGAGATGCGTTCGAGCCAGTGCATGTTAGCGTCCAAGATAAGAATTGCATTTATTCACTTTTCTCTGGGCTGCTGTCATAGGTTCGGATAGAATAGACTCCACCAGTACGTACATTTTGATGGTGATAAAAAATCAATATCCCCCAATGTCAGTTTTTAAAGTACATGCAGTGCATGGAGACTGGGACTGAAAGCCCCCTTCCCTTGGCTCACTCTTCATAAAAGCCCAGAAGTGGGGATCCGCCTTGCAAGCCACATGGAATAAAACATTTAGCTCTGTAAGTTCAGATGGTCTCATCATCCAAACCAGGACTACTACCTGGCAAAGGCAAATCTACCACCTCATTCCCCAGTCCAAACTGCATCTCAGCTGTTGTTTTCTAATATCATCCTAATACTAAAATTTTTCCTTGTAGCTTCACATGATTATTCAAAATGGAGAGAGTGCTTTGCTTCTTGATTTTAAGATTTGTAAGATTTAAAGGTACACTGCCTTTATTTGATTTTGCTCTGAGTCATTGTGTGAAAATTAATTGAGCGTTGACAATCTATAGTTAGTACTAGCAATTTTAATCAATATGCAATGATGCAGCATAATGACAAAGTATTGGTTTATCTGTTTTGACTGATTTTTTTTCTATAAATAACGCAAACACACACCCATATATATGTGATTTATGGTGATAGAAATAAAAAAGAGTCAGACTATTAACCCAGCAAATATGGTAGCCTGCCAAGATGCAGTTGGTAGACAAAATTAATGTCTGAAACAGAACACATTACAGAGATAGAGAACATAAAATCATTAAACACTTCGCGCATCCATTTTTACTAGAAAAGGATTTCTCCCTTTCTCTGTTGTTGGATATAAATGGCGGCAGAAGTGGATAGGGAGGACGCTAGAAAGAAAACGGCAGGGTGTTTAACAGCGTAGGATCAGGTGTCAAACTTGACGGGAAATTTCAACCGTGAGTTGGGAGAAAGTTGCCGATGGCCACTAGAAATCCCTCCAGTTAAACTGCTGAGATTCCTAAAATTGGTTGATCCGGAGGATGCAACCTGTTAGAAATGGAAACTACTTATGGTACCTAGAGATAACCTTTTTCCAATTGTCCAGTTCACATTAGCGTTGAAAGCAAGCACTGCTCAGCACCTCGTGGGCTCAGCTCTACAGACCCAGCAGAATGGAGAAGAGATTTGCTTCCTCTTGCTCCTGTTGGATTAAAAATTAAAACAGTGGAATAACGAGGGAGTCTCAAAGCTGTGCCTGGAGGCCTTTCATAGCAGCAGTTCTCCTCAAGGACACGGATTAAAAATAAAGGGCGGTAACAGCAGGCAGACAAGTACGGCTCGGTTCGTGAGCTACCGATCGATGCTTGGTATTGATAGGCAAGACGTTTTCATTGGCATTGTAGGCTACAAAGATACCAGTTGGTGTCGCTATGGAGATTATTATTAAACAGCTAATAAACAGGGGAAAGCAACAGCAAAAAAAAAAGAACATGGGGGAAAAGGGCTGTCTTGATTAGTATTAAAAATGTTTTATATTCTGGAAAATTATAGCTTTGATGGGGACCTCCTACTAAATTTATTTTTAACTGCTCTATTGAAAATTCTGTACCACTAGTCAACATTATCTCTCAGTTGCTCAGCACAGTGTTTCTTTATTAAAAGAAATAGGCATGAATATTTTTGACTGAAAAATTAATAGCTTTTGAATTCATACACAGCAGGTTTTCTTTTGCAAAGAAGTCCAATATCGCTGCACAGCACTTCTATAACCATTTATTTAGAGTCCAAGTCAAACCTTTGACAGCTAGAGCAGTGTTACAAGCCAACATAAAGAACTCCAAGATGTAAACCAACAATAGGCAGTCTGTGTGAGGTTTGCCATTGTCAAATACATAGATTGTTTGGATTAGTTTATGTAAATGTACTGTTGTATTACCCTTTGAAAAAAAAAAAAGATCACATTTGTGTATGAAAAGTGGTTTCGTTCACAGGCAGCATTATAAATTCCTTATCCTTTAACTTACATGTTAGAAGTAAAAATTGGTGCCTGACAGACCTATATTGTGTGACACTCTGTTGTTGGATTGAAACTGCCTTCTTTTCATTTATTGAAATATAGAAAATTTTATTATAGATACCATCTGATAAATCAGAAATTATTAAAATATGTATAGGTGAAGCATTTGAAAATTAATTATAAAATGGCGAAGTATAGTGTTTTGCAGAAATTGTGCTTGCCTTGTGAAAAAAGACCCCGGTCCTTTCAACTCAGTGGGGTAGGACTTTGGTAAAAAGATCTGATGACCATTACTGCAGCGCAAAGTATTCTTTACATCTAGTAATTAATTTTTCCCCCCAACCTAACTTATACAAGGTGTATGCTAGAATGAATATATTTTGGTATAGCTGTGATTTTAAAGGAAATTGTCACTACCGATTCAAATGTAGCAATAAACTGGGATTTTTTAAACACCGCTTTTTAATGATGAAATAGAGAATTTATGGAGATTTTTTTTTCCTGTTTAAAGGATCTTAATGTTTGTTTTTAAATGGTTCGTAATTACATTGTAGAACTGGCAAGTGAACTGTATTACTGTATATCTCTTTTAATTGAATGCATTTTTGGCTGTCACTTACATTTTCCACTGGTCAACAGCATGAGCTTACCCTGGTTAAGCTACATCACACCAATGTGTGTAGTATTTTTAGACCATTCAGTTCTTGGCACTGCATGCAGATTTAGGAATCAGCCCAACCCTGATGTACAGGAACTTGTCGGGTCTAGTCATGTTAAACAACACAGATTGGGCTGTAGATTGCTTCAGCTCCTTGAAATAATTTATGTTTTGGAAGGTGCCGTGGGATGACCACGCGTGTAACCATTGCAGTGCACCAAGACCACCGTTCAGCAAAGCCTATGAAGTCCTGTTGAAGTCCATGAAGCTACAGCATGTTCTCCAGCCCTTGGCTGAATCATGGCCCAAGTCGCTGGCAGATAATTGCACATGCAGGGCTGTCATGTGGAGAAGTCTCCATCGGTGCTGCTCAGCATGCATGCTGTTCTGGGCCCTACTGCTGCGAGGACTATTGTGCAGAGAGTGAGGAAGTAGCGTGGTGGGGTGCGAGTGTGTGGGGGAGAAACTGGGGAGAGAGTGAACCATTATAGCAATAATAATAAATATGCTCAAGTGCTTGACGTGATTTGTGTAACTGAGATGCCCAACTGTGTAGCGTTTTAGAAGGAAAATGAAGCGTCTCGCAGCTTATTCCATGAAAAATATGGAATTACTCCCATTATTGCAGGGTGTGAAGATTCTCTGAAATTAAAATACTTCAAAACAAATCCATTCGTCCTTGGGGAATGAGCCAGGATGTGGTGGTGCAGGAGGGAATTTTTTCAATGCAAAACAAAACAACACAGTCTCTCAAGAATTATTTCTTCTGTTCTTGCTAGTAAGGTCCCTTCTTCCCAACCTCGTCCCCCACCCCCACCCCATTCACACACAGCATTTTCATTCAGGTCTGAGGTCAGCATCATAGCATGAATTGGGAGCTTGATCCGCTTTGAGGTATTAACTAAATATCAAAGAGCTGCTACCTGGGAAGGAAAAAAAATGCCACTTTTTTTTTCTCACTCTGCCCAGCAAGTAATTCTGAGTACTCGGTAGCACATCCACTTTTGTGCAAACAACATGAAACTTTTAAAGAAAGTTTTGGCATTTTAAATGCAATGCACTGTTAGATAGCCCTTTTTTTTTAACATATTTTCTTTTACCCTAACCGTAGCAATTAGGATTGTTTTGAAATACTGTTTTTAGCGACTGTAAAAACAAAGTATTCAAAAAGAATAGTCTTTTAACCGTTGAGGTAATGACTGAGCATTTTAGCTGCTGTAGCTATACTTTATCGTTTGCAAAAGTAATGATATGCAGCAATAAAAAGAGATTCTCGAGCACAACACACAAAAGCTGTTTTTATATACTGTTTTTCATTAAGTCCCACTCCTCAACTTGGGTTTCCTTAGTATCCCTGCCAATAACAACACCTGCTAAGTGATTGCTGCCTGCCAGATTCTACATCTTATGCAGCCATGTGTCCAGGCTGCAATAGGGAAGGAAGACGCAGAATCTCGCAATGCTCCAGGCCCAGCGGCCTTACTGCTCTCTGCCTTCAGTGTCTAAAGAAACAGTCTGCACAGGCTGATTCAGGTCCAGAAACTGTGCGGTTTTATCATCAAGTCCAACCTTGATCAGAGTGGCAGCACCAGCAGCCCAGAACCACTGGCCTATAGCAGTAGGTGCAGCCCCCCTCCTTGTGACACTGCCTATTTTTTTTTCCTTGTGAAAATGATTCAGATCTGCTTTTGTATCTGTAGCAATTATCATCACGTAACAGGTTTACATGAAAAGAAGTCAAATTGCCTCCTAACAGGAGAGTCGTGTCATAGAAATGCATGTTTATGGAGCAAAGGAGTGTTACTTTTCTGGCTTTTATTTTTATATTCATAAAAATAATAATGACTCAGTCGTTGCCTTTAAAATCAGGAAAAGGCGAGGTCTTGTAAGTAAAAAAAAAATGATGGTGATGATGTTGATTCATCGATGTTAGGGGGGCAGGAAAGACCGCTGGGGTAATAATCCTAAATGGGATATTGAACACTGAAACAGTGATGATAGGTAGGGAAGTGCAGCCACCCTTCTTAAAAATCCTCCAGCAGATTGAATGTACTGATTGAATTTACAGAAGAAAAGCATACTTTTGTGTGTGAGTGTTGGGGGGGGGGGGCAGATGCCCCCTTATTCCTGATTTAGTTTAACTCCTTGGGTTTAAGACTCTTCTCTTGTGAATTTGTACAGCACCTAGCACATGATGAGCCCTGGTGTAATACGAAGAATAACACAATAACAGTCATTAGACAGCCAGCTTGGAGGCTCGTATTCAGTACCCCCAGCAAGAATGATACCTCATCAAAAACACCAGTATGTGGGAAACTTGTCATGCACAAGTACCAGCATGCACAGCTTTTCTAATCATAGTAACTTGTTTTTAAATAGAAAGTGCAAACAGTGAGAAATTCAGGAGAGTTTCCATCAGGAAAAGAAACCCTCCCAGTACAGTCCCTTCCTGATCTTTGCCCCCGCATAATCATCTTTTAGCAGCCAGAAGCACAGAGAGAGCCTTGCCGCTCTTTCATTCCTAATTGATGATGATATTAAGATTTAATAGTTTACAATTAAAATTAATATTTTAAGATTACAACAAAACCAACAGCATTCATAATTTGTTATTCTGCTCTAATTCACAATTAATTTTTTAAGTCTACATTTTATAGATAGCAGCACGTTGAGTCTCAGCAGCGTAGCCCGAGCCTTATTCTTGCCCCCCTGCCTCATGGTATCTTTTGGGCACTGTGTACCCAACCAGCAAGGATTGGACCCCTTCGAAAATCAGAGATCCTATCATCAAACAAAACTTAAAGCAGCAAAACTTCGCTGGCAATTGACAAGGTCGGCATTTCATTAACTTGTTGGTTCAGTCGTACAAATGATTGTCGGAGGTGAAACACACTATACTCACAGTGTTCCAGCTTTTTGTTCTTTCTCTCCTCGCAGACTGCAGTCATGTTTAATTTGGAAACTGGGCTCCTTTGGCAAATTAGCAATTAGAACAATTTTGTGGGAATATGTATATGTGTCATTAGTTTTCCTGCAAATTAATAGCAAGAGCAGAGGTCAGGCAGAAATTTTCCACTTGACTGCAGCTCCTCTGTTGAGATTTGGCACTTTGTTTTGGAACGGCCACAGCTGCTCAAAGCCACAGTCTTCCTTTAGGAACCGTCTTTTAATTAGTTTACCTCATAGCCATTATTACAAATATTACTGCCTCCCCTCCTTGAAATAAAATTACTGTTTCTACAAAATATTCCAGTGACATCTTGCACCACCGCACATTGATGGTGGGGTCATTCGAATGCAGCGTTTAATCATTAGATCACCTCCATAAGCATCTCCTAATTAGAGTCCTTACAATACAATTTTATCTGGTAATTAGCTGAGATTGGCTGCTTCCTCTGTAGCTTATTAGTGGCAGCCCAGCAGTGGGTGTGAATCACAGTGTCATTTGTCAAGCCTGTTAAAGCCCCCCTCTTTGCTCTTCCTCCCTTTCTGTGTTTATTTCTAGTTGCTACCTATGCTGAAAAGCCTAAAGAAATTTAACTCCATTCAAATCCTTTAAGCAGAGAACATTGACCTTTCCCGATTCTTTTTTGCAGTTTTCTAGTAGAAGCAGATTAAATGTTAAGTTTTTAAACAGTCAGAAAAGAAGAAGAAAAATCTTAACTCCTTTGAAGTGGAGTAGTTTGAGCCATAATGATGAAACGCTATCAGTGATCTTTCCAACGGGAGCGAATATCTGCTGAGCTTGTGCTGGAGATGGGCACTTAAAATTGATGCAGATTTGCTTGCAGTTATTGGACTGGTAAAATGTCCATTTAGAAGCGGAGATAAAATACAGTAGATTTAATTTCATGGTGAGACCTGTCAGTTGTACCATTATTATCGTTATTGCTCCTTTTATCATACGTAATAGATGGATAGATGGATAACAGGAGGACGTAACTGTGTGTATTCCTAATCAGCACTCTTAAATTGAACCAGTCAACAAATGGACTCCGTTCTGATGGCCGTAACATTTATTAATTGTGTAAGCAATATTTAAAAACCTGAAGCACGTCAACAAGGAGGCGAACACATCATTGGCATGTAAACCTTAGGCTGCATTTGTTGGTTCGCTTCATTGCAGGGTTTTTGCAGGAAACTCAGGCCTGTATCTTATCGCCTTTCATGGTCTCCTTCACCCCACTGGGCTCGTGCAATTCTGTATTGCCTTGAAGTGTTAAATGTTTTGCATTGTAAGGAGAGACCTTCTAGCTTGCGTGCACCTGCACAAAGAGGGCTGTATTTGCAGGTCTGCTTTTCATAAAGTAATTTCTTCAGAGCAGTACTTGAGCTGGCAGTGGACACCGTTCCATCTCCCCGACACTTCACTGCTTTATACTCTTGAGCTCTTCCTAGTTTACATTCAAAAGGGAAAAACAGGACCAATTTATCTGCCATGCAGTTGTGCACTCTTTATGGGTGATTGGCTTACTGTGTTGATATTCACGCTGGAACATGAAAAGCATTTTTTCCTACTTTGTTTTGGATAAATTCCATTTTTTTAAATGATATTAATGCGAGGGATCTTGCCTGTTTTCTTTCAAACCTAAACGTTAATAAGGAGCGTTGTGGGCAAGCATCGGATGGGTTGGGGAATGTCTGACTGGTGCACCTCACCTCCATTTTTGACATCAGGCAAAGAAAAATGGTAATTGTGAAGAAAAGTGGGGGAATCCCGGCCTGATTAAATTCTCCTATTGACAACAATATTGTTCACAATAAAGGCTCAAGGAGAGAAATGGGAAAATAATCAAAGAGACTTCCTCCCCGCATTTCTGATGGAGTTGTTTGGTATTGTATTGATTGTTTAAAACGTTTCTCCAGGAGCAGCCCATCTTGCTTCCAAAGGGGTCCTTGGGCAACTGGGAAAGGGTCAAATGATATAGATGGGCACTGATAAAACACATAGAAGTACATGCTAAAAACAGTTGCATATGGTTTTCAGTTCTTGAGGCAGTCGTCTTATGGCTAGCTGTCAGGTTGTTGCATGCTTTTAGGTTTCTGCAGGTAGCACTAGTGCAGTCCACACCAAGGAGAGGAAAAACCCGTGTCATTTTTGCTGGGCTTAATGGTCACAGTATTTCACGTAGTGCGATTAATCAAATTATTCTGGAGTTCACCTGTTCCAGGCTCTGCTTTTAAAATGGAGGAACAGGAAATTCTCAAACGCCGTAGTGATATCCCATTTCTTTGTACTGTACTTCTAACAAAATGTTGTCTTTATTTTAAGCCTTCAACTAAGTGTCCAAGAAGATTGATTAGAAGCCGTGCACAACGATAACGTGAAAATAAGAGATGCGTGCGTTTTAGATTGTGAACAATGGAACGAAAATAAATTATTAAAATGATTATATACTGTGAGGTCTGGGTTTAAGATTTAGATAAAAATCCACTCTCTGAAGTCCTGACTGCCGGTATTTATGGTTGCTGCAATTACGTTTAAAAAAAAAAAAATAATCTAGACAATTACATTTTCATCCTAGTGGATCGTAATGGAGATGTTACAGCAGCATTTAAAGCGAAAGCAAGCGTTCGAGCCACAGAAGCCGAAACAAGTATACAAGCTCCGCTCTCTGTGTTAAACCAAATGATATAGTTGAAATCGTGCAACCTGTTTTCAGATTGCTTCATTTGCAAGAATTGTGATTTCTAAGGAAGTCTCCCTCGTTTTCCTCTTGCAATAGCTGAATCTGGTGTCAAGCGTCACGCTTTCAAAGACTGCATCTGAGGCGTCTCCGCAGAGCTTACCTCATACTCCGACCACCCCAACTACCCCCATCACTCCTGTCACCCAGGGACCTTCTGTCATCACTCCCACCAGCATGCACAACGTTGGACCTATCAGGAGGCGGTACTCTGATAAATACAATGTGCCCATTTCTTCAGGTAAATGGCTGGTAAGGGCAAGGGCCCTCTGGTTTTTATTTTTTTTAAATTTTTTGTTCCTTCTACAAATTGCAAAGGAATTGGAGACTGTGATGTTAACAGAACACCTGCTCTTATTTAGCAGATATTGCCCAGAACCAAGAGTTTTATAAGAACGCAGAAGTGAGACCACCATTCACATATGCATCTTTAATTCGGCAGGTAATCAATCGATCCTCACAACCACATTTTGATAAAAAAGAAAAAAAAAATGTCTATCTGCATGCATACTATAGATTAAATAGATTTAAAACCCTTTAGTATGCAAGCATGCTCAAACCTTTACTATAAGGGTTTTTAGAACTGCAATATATAACATAATTGCTTTTGATTAAGTATTACAATACGATGTGATTATTAGGAAATTCATTTCACACAACAGTGAAAATGAGCCTGTTTAAAGATGGCAAGTCAATTATCACAAGCTACAGTAATCTCTGATCCCTAGAATTAATCTGAGCTCTAAATAATTACTGAGCTTTAATCAGCTACTGAAATGTTTTGCATTTCTCTTTGATTCTGCTTTATGAATGACTAATAAATTAATATTTCTGTAAGGAAACAGAAATAAAAACTCAAAACAATTAGATAATTCCATTTTGAATTTTGCTATTGAACTGTTAAATACAGCCATTAATCTTAGATCATATTGTGAAACCTTTCTTTGGATTTTTGCTCCAAATCTCTCTCTCTCTTTTTTTTTTTTTTTTTATTTGGTTAAGTAAAAATGTGAGTATGTGTTCTCCTGGTTTGGTCACAACTCACTGCGCCTTTATTTGCTTCACAAGGCCATCCTCGAATCTCCGGAAAAGCAACTAACACTAAACGAGATCTACAACTGGTTCACGCGAATGTTTGCTTACTTCAGACGCAACGCGGCGACATGGAAGGTAAGCCTTTTACCATTGCCTCTGAGAGTTGACCTGTACGGAATAGAGATTGCCGATGCCATTAACAAATGGCTACGGCATTGAAATGTAGATCTGCAGATTTCACATGCAGAAAGTCTCCGCTGCAAAAAAAATCTTGAGATATGGCAGAGGAAAAACTTCTGCCTTTGAAAAACCATGACCTGAATCTTCATTATTGCCACCAGTTCCTCTGTTTGGTTGCTTCTAACATGAACTCAAGCTTTTCAGCTAGCACTTACAGAAATTAAGGTAAATATATTTTCTCAGAAGAAGACAAACTGTAGGTCTTCCAAGGTGTGCACAGTTTTCATTCCTCTGGCTGTTTAACCACAACAACCATTTTTTCCCCCACCCAGGGGTCTAAAGACAGGTTGTTGCTCAATCCATTGATACCCAGCAAAATTCACCTACCAACATGACCCAACCTTCACCAGTTTCTTATGACCCAGAATATAAGTCAGCACGGTGCCAAACAAGCCAGGCAAGAAAAAATACGGAATCGAACACATCCTGGAAACAAAATATTTGATGTTTCAAACTGCGCGATGAGGTTCTTTTGTTCTATTAAATGCAGCTTTTGCTTTATTTTAGTTAGGGCCTCCTCTTCCCTTTGAATTAACGGCTATCATAGCAACGTCTGTGTATAAGCTAGTATAATTACTAGTGGATGAACCAAATAAAAGGATCTTACGCTGCAGTCAAAATAATACCTCTTGGTCTCAGGAAACCCAATTGTTCTTGAACAAACCGCCCCCTGTATCAGGGGATGAATGTCCTCTGTACCTGCTGTTTCATCATCTCCTCTTCCTCTGCCTTGAAACCGCAGGACAGTTTCTTCAAGGGCCGGAGTCAGAGAGGTCCTCTCCTTCAGCGGTTGGCTGGGATGTTTGTTGTGCCCGTTTTGTGCTTTTGCTTCTCAGCGTTTCACTGCTTTTTATTCTGCTCCCCGGGGGCGGTTTTGTGCATTTCAACCCCAGCGCCCTGACTTCAGGTGCCCACACCTGGGAAAACTCTTGGAGGTTGCTGCTTTGATTTCCAGACCTTGCTTGGAAAACTTGAGCAGCGTTTCATCTTCAACTTCCTAAGTATTCAAAAAGGAAATGAACTTTTCCTGACTTCAAGTTCTTTTCAAGGGCGTTTTGAAAGTATGGTTGTAGAAAAGAGTTGCAATTCAGGATGTGTTTGAAGCCTGCCTTTTTCTTCAAAATCAGAGAACCAATTTGCTCCCAGTTTCCGGCTCAAGTTGGTAATTTGCACGCGCTTGTCATTGTATGTATGGATGCAGAACTCCCTCCTCAGGTTATTTCTACCAAAGAAGCTGTCCGTGGGTGCGTCTACACGTTCATTAATGTTTCATAGTTATGGCGCATTAAGTTTAGTACTTGGTTAACCAAGTACTAAATCAGTGCGCGGTAACTCGTGCTACTGCACAGTAGCGCCAGCATATGGGTTTTTGGTGACGCTTACTGTGCAGTAGCCTAATACTACTGCACAGTAGCATATTAGCACGGTTTTTGCCTAGCACGCTACTGCACAGTGCTATTAGGCTACTGCACAGTTAGCATCTTGTGTAGACGCACCCTGTGTCCAAGCTCCTTCAGGAAGGCTCTGCTTCCCAGCTGTCTGTACTAGCCGGACTCATCCTGGCACACGCCTCCAGTGCTCCTTACCGCCTGTGGCTGTGGCAGCTCCATAGGGCGTGTGCCAGTCGGTGGCTACTGGATTGGCATCAATGGGCTCTTTAGCATCTGCAGGTGTGGGTACTTCAGTTAGACTTCTTTTTCACCGAGCCCTGCGTTAGCTGGCAGCGGGACAGCCCCCAGTCAGACATTTCCCTTCTCAATCTATGGGAATCAATTTAGTGCATCATATTAGAATGGGCTTTAGCTGGTGGCAGGAGCCACTTGGTTTCGGTCATACTTGCCACAAGCTTGTACCTGGGGACAAGGGAGTGTCAATAGCAAAAGGGCAAAGAGAGTTTTCACAGGAGACTCTGACAAATACAGAGCAGCTGCAGGTAGCCTTTTATCCTCCCAAAGGCACCAGTGGGTCCCCCGATGCTGTGCGGAGGATCAGTGCGTGCCCTAAAAGGGGAGAAAAACTTTAATAGAACATGTGAAAAATTCTGATCCCCTCCATGGCTTCATAAGACCCTACACCTGGTAGCTACATGGGTATGTAGTCCAGTCATTGGGCTCCATTGCTCTTAAAAACCAGATGTCTGCTTGAAGCACTTTGGGGCTTTCATTCTGCAAGCTGCTCTGATTTGTGCTAGGGGCTAAAAACGCAGCCCGGGACCACCATGCCAGGAAGCCTGTGGGGTCTGCTCCAGCTCAAGGGGCTGATTGCAGACTCTAAGGTCATCTTCAGTAAATGCATAGAGGTCACCCAAGCTGGGATTGTGGCTGTGCCTGGGTGAGGATCCTGGAGACACCTTCCAAAAAGAAAGAGGAAGAAACACCTTTTCAGATGAACCACTTTCCTTGGGTGCAGCATGGCAAAGACGGAGCAGCGATTAAAATAACAAACCCTTTCATTTAGCACATTCAAGCTTATGCAGGGTAATTTTTCTGAAAAAGTGGTTTGCATACAATTATTTTTAACAGGGTAAATATATAATCTTACAATAATAGCTCCTAATTTTTCTGTTAAGCAGATTGCTAGAGGAGCATTTTGAACTGGTTCTGACAGGTCAGAGGCAGTGTCTCTCTTTCTCTCTCTCTCTCTCTCTTTTTTTTTTCCTTCCTTCCCCCCATAATTTGCCAAAACTGAATTGCAGCCAGGAGGTAGAGGCTGCAGGCGTGGCTCAGAAATGTTTGGGGTATTGTTCAAATGAAACTGTTAGCTAGCAAGAATCCTGGAGCAGAAGAACCAAGTGACCTTTATAAATTCACTAAGCAATATCATGTAAACAGGGGAGGCTAAAGCATCTCTCTAAGGCCTTACAGATATTTAACTTGTCTGTATATTCAGTAAGGCCCAGATCCGCATATAGCCAAAGACTCTCACTGACTTCCCTAGAGCAGGATCTGGGCATAAATGATTTATCCAGCATTACACATATAGAAAGGACGATGTAAATAATTCTGTTCAACTACATATAAAGAGACGGTTAACAAATCAAAAGACCCACTTTTTGGACTGTCCCTGTACGCACTGGGTCAATGGCTTAGTGAGGCTGATGGATCAGCTTCGCTGTGGGAAATATCTGTAGCACATGGCAGGACTGACCCCAACTCTTCCGTTGCATGTTCTGTTACACACGTGAAAATGTGCCCGTTTTCCCAGGAAGTTTTGCCTGCTTCATGCACACGGAGACCCTGTTCTGCACCTGGTTTCCCTAGCAAGGAGGACCCCTGCCCCTCTCAGCAGGGCTCTGTGCTGACTGGTCCAAAAGACAGAACCGGGGGCCTTTGGAGCACAGATGGATTCGACCCAATTCCTATTCCTGTCACTGTGAAACTGTGCATTGCCATATATTTTCCTTGTCAGAAATTGCCATTTTGCCAAATACACTGAAACGTGGAGCGTGCAAAATAACCTTCCCCTCCCTGCCTTAAGAGGAAGAAGTTTTCCAGTCTTTATTTTCCCCACCAGATCATGAGCAGATCAGTATGGCTACGAGGTGGGGAAGCATAAGAAGTGTATGCCTCATAATTCAGCAGAAATGCGACAGCCCCCCATATGCGCTGGATCACATACAAAAAGCTACAGAATACTCCTTCCCCGAGTCGTTTCCTCCCAGGAGCTTGGATGGGTGACAGTGGGAGAGGGGATGGCTACATAGAGAAACGGCAGGGTATCAAAAGGCTCCCAGCCCTTCCCTCACAGATGCGCACACATCACTGCCTCCTAATTTCCATGACAAATGCACTGTGCATAACCTTTGTTTGCACAGTGATTTAGACATTCATGATTAGAGCTCCTTTCACCATCCAGCCTTGATGTACACACATGCACGCACACAAAAGTATTTAGTCTCTTGGTGCCAAGACCCAGGGCCATGTGTCTAGCTGGCATTGTGCCTGCTAACGAGTCAACCAGATTGACTAGATCAGTGGTGCCAACGATGATGGATGCAGTTTGTTCCCCTGCATACTTCCAGCAAATAGCCATTCTCCTTCCCCTAGTTACCAGGGCCTTTTCAGTGGCACCAGAGGATAAGTTTCATTTCCAAATCCAAGTAGTTTTGCAATTGCTTATTTAAGAAAACTGGTAAAATGTGGAAGATTTATAGCACATGCTGTCTAATAGCATGATTTTTCAGGTAGAGTGAAAACAGGAGAAACAGTTTCTGTTGTTCTTGCTGGACAAGCATCTCGCTATGTCAGACCGAAGCAAAGGTGCACGCGTATCGGAGTGGTTGTCTGGGTCCATCCGTCACAAGGACCGAATTAGGTCGCACAACACTGGGTGTGATCATTAGAAACTTGAAATTGCCTAATAAAAGGGGACTAACAACCATGAGAAAGAAGCCGGTCTCTCCACGAGGGATCAGCTGTGGGGATATTATCACTTTGTTTCTGAGAGCCCTCCTCATGTGTTTACTTGGCAGAGGCTCAGTTCAGGCAGTCCTGCTGCCTGCCAGAAATGAGAGCCAACTTCCATATATGAGCATGCAGTGGAAGACACGACTTGGTGCACTGTGATCGGCGGGGTGCTGCTGCTAAACCTCTGAGCCCCTAGTTCACGTGCTTCATCCGAAAAGAGGTTTCCACGCCTGATCCACATGGCCCAGTTGTGGGGCACGAGAGAAACTCCAGCTCCAATGCCCCTGTTAAATCGAGCCCTCTGTACTCACACAAAACTCCTTCTCTGCTCTTTTAAACTGTTTTCTCTTCCAGGAGAGGATAAGTTTCTGTTACGAACTGTATACTGGTTTTACAACTATCTCAGCAATGTTCCTCTCTAACTCGCATGAAATGTGCTGTTACGTGATGTGCATACGTAAACCGATGGCTGTTCCCGTTCCCACCGTGGATAATTGATACAATAACTTGAATGCCTAATCTCAGTTTGGAGATTTTTATTTTTAATCTTTGCAAAATAAGATGTAAAAGCCGGGGTCAGTCGGGGCGGGGGGGAGGGTCGGGGCAAGGGGCGAACCGAGTTAACATTGCAAAATAAGGACTGTCGAGCTGACTGTGCTGCTGTTCTTGGACGGTGCTGAGTATTTTCTCAGAAAGTTTTTTGAATGTTTTTTCTTTTATACTTGCTGCAGAATGCAGTGCGTCATAATCTTAGTCTTCACAAGTGTTTTGTGCGAGTAGAAAATGTTAAAGGGGCAGTATGGACAGTGGATGAAGCAGAGTTCCAAAAACGAAGGCCACAAAAGATCAGTGGGTATGTCCACCATGTTTGAACTTCTTAGCCTAGCTTGGATCATGCTTACAGTTTAACGTAGAGGCTTTTGGCTGCTAGATGGTGTTAGCCCAACACAGGTGGTTTCACATTGTTTCAGTTAAGGGAAACAAAGAAAAGCATCTCATCACTACTGTTTGTGTGCCCACCAGTACCCTTGACCCTGCTTGCTTGGTGTTTGTTGCATCACATGCTAGTAGCTTTTAGGTGGCAATGCATATTAACCCTCACAAACCATTTGCTTATGCTTATTGCATTTTATTTTCTTTTTCCTTTTCCCTGTATTTGATGTCTGTTCTGTCCCCAATCCCGTGTCCCTTTGTTTCCACTTCATCTCCTTTGCTGCTGCTCTTGTCCCAGGGTGCCATTCGCACCAACCTCTCACTGCATAAGTGCTTTATCAGAGTAGAGGATGAGTTTGGGTCCTTTTGGACTGTTGATGATGAAGAGTTTAAACGAGGCCGTCATATTCAACGAGGCCGTCCTCGAAAATACTGCCCTGATGAAAACTTTGGCGAGCTTGTTGCACAGTAAGAGCTTTTACTTGCTTTTATTTTTTTTTTCTGCTGTTGCTTTGCTTTGCATGATTTACCCATCTCATGTAGACTTGCATTTCACAAAATAGTGACATCACCTTGGCTGCTAAAGAAACTAAATTTTGTGGTTGTTCCACGTATTTTGCTTGTTCCCGCTCTAATAATAGAAATGTCTATGATAATGCTTCTTTGCCGTGTTTGTTTTAATGTTTATGACGCAGCGTAGACCAAAAATGTATCTCTTCTAGATCAAATATCATGTCAGGATCGGTTTTTAAGCAAGCTTCACGTTGATGCTATCAGTTAGTTGCATAGCTCCAAGCTCAGGCATAGGAGTGGTTACTCAGAAAAAGAAAAGACAAGGAGTGGTTACTCAGAAAAATAAAATAACTGAGATATCCGGAAACATTTTGAAAATGACAAAAAAAAGGTACAGGGACATTGACGGTAAAGAATATAAGCGTTAGGCTAACCTCTCTGTAAAACATCCTATTTAAAATATTCCTGAGCTTCCCCAGGCAATTTGGTTTGCCCTTCAGTTGAAGACCACATCTCCCGAGCCCCACGCTGGCGCTGGTGCGAAGAGCGCTCCGCCGGGCCGTTTTTCCGTTCTGTCTCAAAGCACGAACAAAACGGCCCTTGGGAAGGTTGCTTTCCATAGTCTTTCTCCCCTGACTTGTACTCAATTTAAGTTTTCTTCAAATGGGGCAAGTGATTTTTTTGGGGTGCCCGCCTTGACACAGGGCAGATGCTTAGCATTTTATCCGAATTAGGCCCCTCCTGCAAAACGACCACAGATGAGCTGCGGTAGTCTAAAGCAGCAATCCAAAATGTCACGGTGGGGTGTGTTTTATGGAACAGGGTCTTTTAATGTTCCTAACCGCTTCATTGCGGTAACACGACAGCGGCTGTATTACCTCTCCGCAGCCCAGCAAGGCTGCTTGGAGAGGTAGCCTCGCCAGTCGCCCAGATGTCGGAGATGTGCGTCAGGGACTAATGCGAGTCAGGCAGGAAGGATTCTGGAGTCCCTTCTTAATCATAATCCTCTGGGATAGGTATACCTGGCTCCGCTGCCAGCTACTACGTCATGCCCCTTACATAGCATTCAAAATTTCCCATAATGCTTTTAATGATGATCTCCTGAGAGTGCACCTTTGTGTAGCGATTGGCTTTCAGACAGGAAGAGTGTTGGCTACTATTGAGTGCAGCTAAAAAGAGACCAGATGCCAACAGGTAATGTTTAAAACAAGACGCTAACTTCAGGAGCTGTAAATAATGGGGTTCCATATTTAATAAAGGCATATATGGCAGCCCCACTACTAAAACATGCAAGTTTTGAGGAAGTAAAGGAGAGTTTTTATGGAAAACAATCCAACCTGTAATTTTTCAGGTGTGGGGGAACAAAAAACATTGACATGCTTGAAACACCGCTGAAACGAGACGGTTGCATTTAACTCTCCTTTTTATGTTTTTCTTATGCAGTAACCCTTCTCTTATTAAAAACATACAGACCAGCCACACCTACTGCTCACCTCTCAATGCTGCTTTACAGGTAAGATTAATGATTGTAGCAAATATGCAACAGAGGCGTGTGTCTTCCCCACTCATTTCAAAATATATTAGCCTTGCTCTAATTAGATATTAAATTTTAATTCCGTTAAACTTTTTTCTTAAGTGCATAAAGCATCATAGTCCCTGGAGGCAAACACATATCAGGCTGCTTCAGCATTAGCTAGATGCTTAGCATTTTGAATATTGTGGCAAAAAAATTAAAAGTTCACTTATTAATATTTATCAGCAGTATCATAATTTCCATCCTCTTATTTCAGAATTTCACTTGAGGCAAAAATACCACAAGTGTAATTACTCTAGCACAGCTATTAATGTGCTGAATGATAGGATACTGTGTCACATGACCTTCTATTGTTCATGGCTTTAAAGAGAAAGCAGATCATTTCCCTCTTTCTTTTAAGGACTGTTTTTGCATGTGTTTCTGTTATTGTTAAATAACAAATGTTAGTTTGCTAAATAAAGGAGGAGAGGAAGGCAGATGTGTTGTATTTACAGCGTGCAACAATTGCAAGACTTGTTTAGATACTTCACATGGCAGAAAAACATGTACAATGCATATACAGATAAATGTATATGCACAGCATTCATGTCTGTGTGGGCATCTCAGACATGGTCCCGGTAACAATTATTTGAGTGTCTCAACAGGCCCTAGTGAAATCGGAGTTCACCATAAGGACCAATGACATACGTGCATTTTTTTTAGATTTTGTCTATTAATCACTATGTGTTTTCACACCTGTTCCATACCGTTTCCTAATCGCTTCAAAGGCCTTAATCTTGCCACAAGATCCACACATGCAATAGCTAATTTCTGCAAGGTAGGCAACAACTGTGCACGACTGAGCCCCAAACATTTAGAGAGGTCCTTCCCAAGAAGTTAATTGAAGGTTAAACTCTGTGCAGTGGATTAAAGGTATTGTTTGGGCAATTAAATTTTGTGGAAGATTTACTAGACTTGCAATTTAAGCAATTTTTTTAAACCAAGAAACAGATTAATAGGAAAGAAGTGACATTCTGCATTTCTCCTAATTATTTCAGTTTATGCGGTAACTTCTGAAAAGCAAATGAAAGCATGTTTAAATGAAGCAACTGTAAATACCATTCATTAGTAACTTATTTTCCCTTGAGTCTTCTGAAGTGTGATTTTTTTTTTAAAGACTGCTTTGTCTCTTGAATGGTATTAAGATTACAAGCACATTTTACATTCTGGAGGCTGAAAGGCAAAACTGAAATGATCCTGCATTCCTTCAGATTCTGTTAACTATGTGACTAATTTCAATTAATATGCTTATCGTACAGAACTGTTCGTGTTTTATTTCTAAAACATGTGTTGTCGTCGTCATCTCCATCCATTCTTGCCTTTTGTAATAACCTCAAAATGTTTTCAGTTTCCAGTTTTTTCAAGAGAGTGTAGCATGTTTGTGCCCTAAAGTGACACTAGATAAACTAACTTGACTGAGGAGAGATTCTGGGCAGATTTTACTGAGGCTTTTGAATTTCTCTAATAAACACAGGCCTGAGATAACCTTCTGTTCCGTTAATTAAATAAAATGTCCTTTTGGGAGCAAAATATGCTAGCAGAGTCCTTTATCCCCGCTGTTCTCTTGCAGTTTAGGACAAGTAGCAAAAAAAAAAAAAAAATTGTTTCCCATTTTCTTCTGCAAAAATAGCGATGCATACTGTGTGGCATGGAAGGGCTCCGAGCATTTGCAAAATAGAGAGAGAGAAAATGGCATAAAATGCTGTTGGATGCATAACACATTTGAAATGACCTGGTTTGTATAATAAGCTTCTTATCATGGTATGATTCAATTTTACCTGTCAATGGGCATGCTCAGCTAAATGGCCAACAATTAACAAAAACACCCACGTGGTTTTTGGAGGCATGTCCCGTGTGATGTGTAAAGGTCCATCTGTTGCATGCACTCACAGGTGGGACAGGGCCTTTCTTTTCCTAGGCCTGGCAGTGCTACCTGCAGACACCTCCGTGGTCTCCCCCTGCAGACCTAGTAGAGAGTAGAGAGGTTTTTGCACAGATTTACAGAGCAAGGTATGAGGCACTGAGGGTAGGTGCAGCTGTCCTGTGAAATGAGAGCTGGCACGCTGCTAGTAAGAACTGGGCTGTTTGCTGCACACCTAAATCTCCCCTGTGTGGGCCTCTCCAAAGATAAAAAATAAGGCTGACTTGAGCCTTCTCCCATCATTTAAAGTCATCGTTCTTCTAGTGTGCAGCTCTGAGCAGGTCAGCTAGCATTGCAGGTTTGTTCTGGGCTGTTGATGTGCCGCTGCTCTTTACACTTCGAGCAAAACACCAAGCACAAGAATCTCCTTTCCAGGCCTGCACAGAAATTATAAATGCTGGACATCTACTGAGAGTCCGAGCTTGCAAGGCTCCCAGCCTGAGCCTCGTGACCTTAAAATGGTTCAAACAGCTATTGGTCTTTGCAGGAAATATTCCTTATCCAAGCCTTTGAGTCACAAGTCCTTCCTTGCTGAGAACAGGACTGTTCACCATGCTGTGGTTTGCTAGCCCCCCTACCCCCCTAAAAATGCAGCAAGTGCTGCTTCTGCTTCACCTCTTTCCAAATAAATTCCTGGTGGCAATGACAGGTTATTTCAACGGGGGAAGAACTTGACTCATTTTGCAAAGTGCAAGATGTACAAGGCAATCTTGATGCTCCCCTGATCAAATGTTGTTTCCTGTTTTCAGAATCAAAAAGTTAAAATAGACTGTTTTCTTAAAAATGGAGCAGTATTTAAAGAGATCAGCTTGGGGAGAGAACAAGACAGGTCTGAGTAGACTGTGCTCAGAGCTGGTGGTTGTCCTTCCAGTCCACAGTTGTCCTTGAATAGCAGCCTTTTTTTTTTGGTTGGGTTATTGGCTTTGAAAGTTGAAAAGACATATTTGTGTTCCCATAACCACCTGATTGGGCTAGTGCTGGTCCAAACGACACTTTAGCTGATGGTAGACAGTCCTCATCCAAATGAGCCCACGCTGGCACTTAATCTATGCTGGCAACCAGGAATTGAGGAAAAGGGAAGATGATTCTCAACAATTCATTTCTTGTCTACAAAGACCCCTGTTTAGAAAGACAATTGCAGCATGCTGTATAGATCATACCAGAAGCAGGGGCAGTCTTATTGGCATTATTAAATCTATAATGCCTAAGATAATACCAGGGTTATTGAAGAGGGTTAAAAATTGAAAACTCTGCCCAAATTCACCATGATGTATAAAATACAAGGGAATCTCTCACTAATGCAAAAGCGCTACAGAAAGCTTCATGGAGACAAATTCAATTCTCAGTTACACCGGTGCAAACACACGTTAACCCCATTGGCTTCAATGGGGAATGTGCGTTGATAAGGCCCATAACACCTTGCCATTAAGGTGTCCCTTTTCACTCTGCTGGCAGTGCAATCCTCTGCTGAGCAAGTTCTCTCTCACCTTTTCCTGATTAACCAATTCCTTTTATTAAAAAATGATTTTTTCATCAGGAAATGGAACAGGCAGACTTTCTTTTCTCCGAGAGGGGCAATCTCCAAACGGGGAACAAGAGGTTCAGCCCTCTCTCACGAGCCAATAGCCAGCACCTCCATGAATGTATAAATCCGGATGCAAATTGTGTGAAATTTCCCTTGGTGGAATCGGTGTACTGCCTATCAGAAAATGCAGTATTTTTTTTTAAATCAGTAATTGCAAGTCATGTAAATGAGGAAAAAGGAGGTTTGGAATAACTGTGTCGTGCCATGTATAAAAATGTAAGCCATGCGTCTTCATACTGTTTTATTGTGTCCTTGGCAGGCTTCAATGGCTGAGAATAGTATACCTCTATACACTACTGCTTCCATGGGAAATCCTGCTCTGGGCAATTTAGCCATTGCTATGAAGGAAGAGCTTAATGGTGCAATGGAGCATACGAACAGTAATGGGAGTGACAGTAGTCCAGGACGTTCCCCTATGCAAGCTATGTAAGTACAGCAAACGCGAATGTCTTTGTTGAGAGGTTGCCGTACGGCTGCTGAAATGTAACTTAGAGATTCTTCGTCGACTGTTTCTGAATTCCCAGTTCCAAACAGCAACGGTAAAAGTCTCCGTTTCTGAAAATGTTTAGGTGAATAGAGCATAAAAGAACCATTTACCAACTTTCACATAAAAGCAATCAGTTCAATCCAGTCCGACAAGTGCACACAGCTATAAAATTGTGAACTTGTTTGCCGTTCTCTTCTTTACATCCCAGACCGCGGGGTTACCAAGATGCTCTGAGGTGACCATGTTTCTCTGTGAAGTTTTTGTTCCCTTCTGCTTTAGTCCATGCAATAAAGAAGCTTGCGGGGGGTAGCACTGGGAGAAATGGGCTTGTTTAGCTGGGTTAAAAAAATATTCGGCACACAACAGCATTGCTTGGCATTAATGATGGCGCACGTGAAGGTCTGCATGATTTATAGATTGCTCTTAAAATATCAAAAGGAAAATTAATAGGAGCATTATAGCAACAGACGGCAGTATAATGAGTGCATATATAACCGCATGAAGTAATGGGAGATTGCTGTCCATGTGAAATGTGAATGGCAGTAGGGCAGCGTGCTAGCACAGGAAAGGGTAAGTCAGGAAGGGTGGGATGTCCCGATGGGTGTGTTCAGTATTTATGGGGTGACGGAGTGAATTTGTAAAGCCATAAATCCCCCATTCCCCCCAAAATTACATACCAGATCATTGGCAGCTGGAAAGGAAGCCCAAGTTTATAAGACTTGTAGTTCTCAAATTTTAGGAACTGTCTATCTGGTAAAGTTGGCTACCTGTGCGAATGGACGCACGCAAGAGCAGGGCTGTGTTTCATCTGGCTGTTCATTAAAATGGACTGTACAATTATTGGCCGAGTTACCAAAGCTCACATTACACATTTAACATAAAAAAAGGACTAATTTGTAGCCTTTAACTTCAAAGTAATTTGAATAAGAGATTTACAAAAGTAGGTCTAAATCAAAAAGTAAGAAAACATTAACCTACTACCACTATAGTAATTAGTTGTGAAACTAATTAGCATTTAATGGCAAAAAAAGTTTCCCACCTGCATAATGTGTGTCGGGAGGGTGGGGAGGGTGGCAGGAATCTAAAGCTCTGGGTACTTTGATATTCCAGCATTTTAAATCAGTGCACAATGTGCTTTGAAAAAAAATCTTTAAAGATGGCAACATTCATTTTTAATTAATAATTAATTGGAACATTGTCTTTTACCATTTACTTCAAAACATTCAAGTAATGTGTTTAGCTTTTGCAGTGATTGTTTGTGCAGGATTAATTATCTTTCTCCCAAAGTAGCATTACGTGACATACTTCTAGCGCCACCACAAACGGATCCATCTTGAGGCAGTTTCAGTCCTCATTTGTTATGCTCTGCCCGGGACCATGCAGGACTTGAGCGGAGGAGAAGAGGGTGGTGGGAACAAGACTTATCTCGAGGGTTTCTCCTGGGCTGATTTGCACGGAGAAGCATTTGTAGCGTTGCGTTAATCCAGGTAATTTATTTTTTGTTAGGTTCAGAGCTAGTATAGCTCTTGTACTTCTCACTTCACCTAAGAGTTTGTCATCTGCGAAGTGGACGGATTAGTAGTGCAGAGCAGGCTAGGATGTTTCCTAGAGCCACGTATAGCTGCAGCCTTTGCTGCTCTTGCAAACATTCAATGTGAGTGAACAGTGTGGGGGACTTGCTGTCGGCCCCCTAAATGTGGGCCCCCAAAGTAAGTGAAAGCTTTGGTTTTACCCTTCCTTTAATATGGAAGTCCAAGGCAGCTGTTCCACATGCAAAATTCCTATTGACCTGCTTGAATTTGACTATTTCTCCGTACCCTTAATAGTCATCTCTTGACACGTAAATACCTAGGTGAGCGGCACTTTAAAAATCCCAGGGAGAGGTGCCTCATTTCCACTGCCCACCAGACAGTTCATTTTTTGTGCGTTTTCATAGATTTCATAGACATTAGGGCTGGACGGGACCTTGGAAGATCATCGAGTCCGGCCCCCTGCCCAAAGGGCACGTCTTTGTATTCCCAAATTGATCCGATACGTTCTCCGCTGAACCCTTACATTTGTTGAAGTAAAAATGTGGCAGGGTAATGCTCTTGTAGCAGCGTCCAGGTCCTCCAGTCTGAAATGCTCCGAAGCAGGATTTGCGCTGTTTGCTTAATACAGATTTCCAGATGTCACAGACAGTTTCTTATTTCCATTAGGCAGACTTTGTAATGGCATTTTCTATTCTTCTCCAAACCCCACTTCTGTGCCATAATGCATATTGTTGGGGGGGGGGGAGTTTCTTTTTCTTATTCAACTGTTCCAATATATGGGAATAATTTAGGCCTTAAACTTTATCGTAAGGTTTAGAGGACCTCGTTAACATGACAGCTAAGCGAGTATAATACTTCAGCTTAAATCTTATTACCATTCATTCCTTTCCTTTTTATGACACATTGAACCACTGCTACTTTTTTTTTTCCCCCTATCCTCCTTTTGAAACACTAGAAAGTAGTCTCATAATTACAGCTTGGGGACATAACACTTTCATCCTGATATGCTCCAAAGGTAGCCACAAAGCAAACTGCTCCATGCTGTGTGCACCACCAGAACACAGTGGCTTTAAACAACAGTCAGCTTTATTAAAAACTCCTCTATTCCCAGAGTGGACAAACAAAAGAATTACTCAAATGTGAAAAGAAGGGAACTCTGCATCCAGGAAGGTTATTTATTGTTAACCCCTTCTGAAGCCCTGGACACCCAGTTAAAAGGAGCATGTTGAAATTCTGCTACTAAACAAGAAAGGGAAAATCTTTTTTTGTCCAGCACTTACCTTCCATGCAGAGTTCAGTGGCTGCCTTTCCCTTCGCCAGTTTTTGAGGCTTTATGTGAGATGTTAAATGGAAATTCAGACTGGTTTGGCAAATACAAAAATCTCCCCCCAGCCTCTCACACTCTTTAAGATGCACATTGCTAATGCTTCTGAAATGTTTGTATAATCTCTGATTCAGAACGCTTTCCTTTTCACATGCCAGCTTGCTGTTGCAACCAAAATAACATACATGGGGCTGGATTATTTTTGTTTTCTGTGCAAATTTTGTACTTGAGGTTTGGATAGTCCAGACCAACATCCTAATTTGAGGAGTAGGCTTTCCTCCAAACTAGACACTCGCTCCTTTGACACCGATCCAGAATTAAGTACCTGGAGCTGCAATGGAGGAACCCTACAAGAGCTTTTGTAGCACACTGTAGCTTTGTCTCATTTGAGCACAAGCCGCCCTGTTCGTGGGGTTGCATTTAGTTGGCTTTCCACTCCTTGTGTTTTGTTTTTGACTTCTGGGAACAAAGTCAAACCTCAAAGTGAAACTCAGTCAAAACTGCCCAGTTTCACCTGCTTTCAGAGCAGAACCATGAAGCTAGCCAGGATTTGCTTTGGAAAGCTTCAAGAGCATTTGAATGAGCCTGTACTGATTTTCAGATTTATCATGTAAGCAGGTGGGTTTGGCGTAGTCGGTGCAAACCACTTCTGTGGGCAGCTCTTCTCTCTGCTTATATGTAGCCCTAAGCTCTGGGAGGCTTGACTAGATGTGCTGGCCCATTGACATGCGAGGAATATCCCTGGAGCTGCTACTATAGCATAGCTTGGAGTAGAAATCCCTCTTCCCCTTGACAGACTTTTGGGTTCATAAAACAAATAAAGAAGCTTCAGCAGCAACAACAGCAACAACTAAAACACAATGAGCAAAACGTTTTAATTAATGCAAAGGGTCTGCATTTCCCTGTTCATAGCTACTCTCTTCTCCCCACACACCTCCTGATCCCCTTTTCTATCCAGATGTTTGTCCAAGCGGGTCCAGTGCACGATCAGGAGTGACTTCTGTTTATAAACACACACATCTTTTCACATCGACTCAGGCCACAAGCCAGCAAAGTCTCCGAGCATATGCTTAATTGAAGCTTGTGATTAGTCCTGTTGACTTAAGATTTGTTTGGGGCTTGAGTGCTTTGCTAATTCCTGGCCTCTTGTTCTGAATCTTCTTGATGCGTCTTTCTCCTTTCTTCCGCAAAGCGCATCAAAGCATGAAGTCCTGGGATTAGTGGCAAGATAACTTCTCTAGTTAGCTGCATATTTGGTCCTCCCATAATCCAGTAGATCCGGAGTGTCTTGATGTTTTGGGACATGGCATGAAGCATACTCCCTTCTGACATGCTTTGCCTGGGCAGGGGGTTGTATGTGCCTGTCTTTAGGAAGACCCTTTTCCTAAGTCTGATGCTGTGGGGCTACAGTTACACATCTCTCTAGCTTGTTGCTGGAGCTCCCAGAGACATGTTGAGAGGGCACATTTTCAGTACTGCTCCACGAGAAGATTGCTGTTATTTTGTGGGATAGGATGGGATGGTCCCACTAATACCCCTATACAGACCTGACCTAGAACATCGCAGCTCCAGAAGCTGGAGCGTGGAGCAACCTGAAAAGGCTTTGCAGCTCTTTCTTGAAATGTGTGCAATCCGCAAGTGTGAAGCTTTCAAATCAGATGTAGTCTTCAAATGAAACAGATGTGTAGGGTACCCCTGCAAAGAGAGGTGTAGGTGGTTCCCCCTGCAAAGTTCTCACCTATAGGAGGTGAACCCCCTTTGCCTGAGGTTGAGCATAAATTTCCTATTCGGCCTTGCTCCTGCCCTCTGGGATTGCATGGGAGCACATACTTATCTTGTGCATCAGCATTTATGCTTGCTCATATCGATACAGCTGAATTTACCAGGTAGCCAGTGACCAGCGTTCACGTCTTAGAGACTGGGCTCCTTAATTTTCACACGTTTCCTTTCTGCCCCTGCCCAAACATGAAACAAAATCCCACTCCCCTTCCCGTCTGTCCAAAGTACAGTGACATGTACTGAACTTTAAATCGCTCATTTTCAGGAAGACAAAGAAGAAATTATTTGCGACAAATGTTTGCGCTTGTGATTAAGTCTTGACATAGTTTACATGAAAGGGTTAAACGAGACCGGGTAGCGAACAGCCAAGACTGTGGGAGGTGGATATCAACTCAACAAGAGACAGAGTGGGACTTGAACTCATTAACACTTTATTTTAAGGGATTGCCTGCCACATCAATTATTTAGGAAGCAAACAGGGTCTCCATCGCCGTGTCGCATTATTAATACTTGATAATGTCAATAAAATCCTACTTCCCTATACCGTCCCACCAACAAGACAGTATTGACTCACATGTTTTACATATCAAAAGCTCCTGAACAAAAAAAGGTAATTTGTATTTGTAAAGGATTTGTTGTAAATATGATTTACGAACAACATTTTTCAATTGTTATCATACCCGTTTTGAATGACCAGCCCACATTCCCCTGCGGGTTATTCATGTGCTATTCTATAATGAGAAATTTGGCAGATCTCATCTCTTTAGTGCATCCTTGTGCCCACCATGAGCCGGGGATCATGTTCTGCCTTGTTTACAGCTGACAGTGTTATTATTCTCGTTAGGACTCTGCTTTCTTATCATATTGTTGTGTTGAGCGAGCCTTTTCCTCTCCGTTTGTGTTTCCTGGCAGGGCTTTTCTTCCCTTATTGACAGTTTGTAAAAATATGCATTAATTTGGAGTTTAAAGCATGTATCATGGTGTCTCTTTGCTGTGTTTGCTTGAAGTTGATTAATGATAGAACCTCACTTGGGGTCGTCCTCTGGAGAGTTGTCTCACAGGTTCTGCATGTTAACTAGAGAAGCAGAACACACAGCAAGCGATGATTAGCCCAGCCTCCACCAGCTCAGTGAGCTGACAAACTGCTATTTTGCTTTACTGATGCTTATTTCACTTATTTATCTGAAGATTGTATTAATCAACTTAATATGTCAGCTGAGAGCATTTTCTCTAAATCCTGCGAAGAAAGCATATATAAGTAAGTGCTCCTCCCAGGATATTTTCCCAGCGAAGCTAAGTAATTGTAGGCTCGTTCTTGGGTAGATGCTTCCCCCCTCCCCGTCCCCTCCCTCCCCTTTTTAGCAGCAAACTGAAACAAAGTTGAGAGTCCGATTTCCTACATACCGTTCGCCCCATTGAAGTCAGGCGCAGCTCCGAAAGTCCCTACGTTTTGTAGAGGCCCTACATATCCCCCCCCAAAAAAATGACAGTAGGGTTAAAGCACGACGTGGTCTTTTTGTCTTTTTTTTGATGGACTGTTTTTAATTGTTTCTCTAGGCACCCTGTGCATGTCAAAGAAGAACCATTAGATCCAGACGAAAATGAAGGCCCGCTATCCTTAGTGACAACAGCCAATCACAGTCCAGATTTTGATCACGACAGAGATTATGAAGATGAACCTGTAAATGAGGACATAGAATGAGTATGTCTGACATCCTTGTCCTGAGAATGAAGATTGGAAGAACACGTCAAATTTAGCTGTGAAATCTCTCCATTATTGTACAGTCTGGAGGATTCTCAGTCCATTTTGACAACTATGAAATATGTTAACTCTTAGTGCCATCAAGTATCCCATTTGGGAGGATTTTTGATTTTTCTACTTTTTGTTGAAAAAAGGAATTTGTACTCTGTGCATTGGATGGACTTGTTTGGTACTTGGGATTTTCCTCTCTTACAGTCAACATCAGTGTTGTCAATTTGCTAAACTGATTCACTTCCTCACATTTAGCAGCAGACTTTGGACTGCAGTCCTGCCAATTTTGGACACTGAGGACGTCAAATTGAGCATGTACATCTAAACTGCAGATCAAGCCTTTGCCCAAATTTTAAGGATTCCAATGGACAACATATTTGCACAGTACTGCATGTTGATTATCACTGCCTTTTACTCCATTTCTTTCTTTCTTTCCTTGTTGGGTTTTTTTTTTTGTTTGTTTTTTGTTTTGTTTTTGCTTCCATTTGGGATGGGGAAGGCCTCCGCGTGCGTGCGTGTGTGTGTGTGTGTGTGCGTGTATTGGGGAGGGGTTCAACAAAAAATTATCCCTAACGTTTTAATGTATTGCTTTTATTCCTCCCCCCCCACCCTCCCCCACCGCTCCAAACTTCTCCCCTACCTTTTTAAGTTCTGACCTCAGGGCTCAGGTGGGCCCAGAGCCTCTTGGAGGCTTCATGTTTTCTGTACTTTGTGATGAATGTTAATAGGTGTTTTTATTATACGAAGCTGAATGTCATTGAATTGTTTGTAGTTTTTTCTGTCATTCATTCCAGTTACCTTCAGATGCCACCATGTTTTCTTTCGCTATGGAAAACATTCCATTTTGGTGTCTCTTTTTCTGAAAAGGTCCCAAATGCTGCACTATGTCCGTGGAAAGGTTGTCCAACAGAGAGGAAGGGAATGAAGTACTGCAAGAATGAGAATGAATGACAGATGAACATAGAAACACTGTAGGAAGCAACACAGATTCATTCCACAAAGCAGTATTTTTTTTAATTTTTTGTTTCGGTTTTAGTTTTTTGAGATATATATATATATTTTTTTTTTTTTTTGGCAGCAACGTTGAATATTAGCAAATGCCACAAAATTGAACAGCACAAAGAAACATATGCAGCACCGGCAGAACTCACTTCATTAGAGAACGAATACTACAGTGGCAAGCTCTCAGTTGTTTAACATGAGTTTTAATGGGCCAACAAATCTTTCTGGAATATCTAAGATTACCAAAATGGGGGGACCTATACATTTACGATGCTAATTTTTTTTTTTGGTTTTTGTGTTTTAAAATTTTTTTGCGTTTCCAAATAGTGGTTGGAAAGATGACTTCATTAAACTGTTGTTGTACGCGGTGATGTTTCGCAGTTCAACATCAGTTCAGGATTGCTCGACGGCATTAATCTGTTTGAATACAAATTAGATTTCAGATTGAACTTGTTACGGGAGTTAATAAGGACTGAGCCCACTAATGCTAAAGTGTTAATTTCAACTGTGCAAATCCTGTACTGCAGTTAAGATTGTTATGCAATATTACACCAGCCAGTATCAAAACCTCATAGTAGAAACCAGTGAATATAGGACAAGAGCTAGGACTGGGGCTTGTTTGGCAAAACTAGCAGTGCTCGACGAAGCAAACATTACAGACAAAAAAGCTGTTGTTATAGGTCAGTAAACCTTGGTCACCAAACACCTAAACGTTTTCATTCTGCAGCCACTTTTCTGTCACTCATTTATTTATGTAGGACTGTAGCTTTTTTTATGATTTCAACAAAAAAAAAAAAAAAAGCCTTTCAGAGCTTAATTTATATTCTTCTTTGTACCTTTTTTTTTTTTTTTTCTAAAATTACCAAAGATATTACACAAAGGTAAATTATGTTCTCTGTTATATGCTTTATCTTATGAAGCCAAATATCCTCTTATTGTTGATCAAAGGAGGTTGAAGAATTTAGAGGGAAATGACAAGATATGGGCTATTGCTAATCCGAGAGAGAAACTGCTCCTTTATTCTAGTAAATTTAGAAGGCCAAGTAGATGACTGAACCAAAGTTGTTACTTTTTATTCGTGTTCCTTTAAAGCGACCAAACTGAAATTCTGTAACGAGAAATCGAGGAGAGCTTTTGAGACTCAGCCTAGGAAACAGTGTTACAGGAGGAGCTGTGAGAAGGGAGCGGGAGAGAGCAAACGCGCACACATACGGTTCTTTTGCAGAAAATTAGAGTATCAAATAAAGGAGACAGTTTTAATAAAATCCAGAAGAGAACAGAAAAGCTCCCACAATTTAACTGGACCACATAATAGTATTTCTAGAGTAAAACAAATTTTTGTTTTGGTCTTTGGTTTTACAGATTGTATGCCACTTTTGTTTAAGGATTGTGCTAGGATGGCAGCTTTAATTTTGGTTTATCTTGGCACATTTGCTCGGTTTTGTTTAGTTGTTTCGGTCAGCATGTTTCATAAGGAAATAACACTCCTGTCCACTCTCAAGCTTTGGTACAAAAAAGATAATAATTATTGGCAGTTACTTTTCTAAAGCTCAACTCTGCTTTCTGTTTAAAAAAAAAAAAAGAAGAAGAAGAAGAAAAGAGAGAGAAAAAAAAAAAGGGCAGTCTGTGGTCATTTGAAACATTTTTTTTTTTTTTAATTATATCCAGGCAGCTTCATGACGTGCCGGCGGTAGCCAGATGGGGATCACGAGAAGTGATCCCTGTGCTTCTAAACTGAGTGGTTTGCTGGTTAGTTCGGTATTCAAAAAGGGGATAAAAATCTGGTAGATTAGTTCATTCTCAGCATGTGTAGCTAGACATGAGTAAAGATAACAGCATGAGAAACTGTTAGTACGCATACCTCAGTTCAAACTGTTAGGGAATGAGTAAATAAAAAATACATTTCACTCAGTTGCACTTAGTTGTATGTCTTGCATGCTTAGTCTAAAGACTGTAGCAAAAAAAAGAAAAAAAAAGAAAAAGAAATAAAAAATTAGATTTTAACATATCTGGCAGGTGTCACAGCCTTGCAGAAGAACCAACTGAAAATCTCAGGCTTTACATCAAGCAAACTTCACTATGATTTTTACAATTCTGATTCTGTATCCCTTTGGATATACAGTTGCTTCTTTAGGGTGGGGTTTATTATGTTGTACATATATATCCCAATGTGTCTGTGTGAGCCTTTGTCTTTTGGGGGCGGGGGGGAGGGAAGAAAAGGTGGAAAGGTCCTTTTTTAGATATCATTCCTCAAAAGGAATAAATGCATACCTGTTTGTCAAAACACCTTTTGCTTTTTGTGCAACTGCTTTATATTAACTATACTAAAAAAAAAAATAGCTTTGAAAAAAAAACTACTGTATGTAATGGAATTGCAGAATATGCTGCACATGTATTTTATTTAGTTATCCTTGCTTTAAGAATATTGGATGACATTTGCTGACATGTGGGAGAAAATCCCTGACTTTTTTTTTTTGTTGTTTTTTTGGTTTTTTGCTTTAAATTGTAACATAGTTGACAGATTTTTTTTTCTCCTGTTATCATTGATTGACGCATTTTTGTACAGTTTTTGTGTTTAAGCTGGGTTTTTTTGATACTTTCCCACCCCTTCTGTTATCTTACCACTGCCTTTTCTGGCTGTCTTAAACAAAGTTCATATATTTGAAAGGAAAAAAAAAAAAAAAGTTGTTTAAAAAAAAAAAAAACCACCTGTTTTTCTCCTGCTGCAGTAAATATTTTGCATGATGAATTCCAGGGTCACACTTTCAAAGTTTATCAGTGAAGTAGTGATTAATAATGGGGAGTGTCAAACTATTGAACTTTTGTATAAAAAAAAAAAAAAACTTTACAAGGTGCCAATATGTAAAGACAATTTGTTACATGTTTTTTTTCTCAAAGAAAAGCGTACATTATGAAAGTAGTACCATGTATCAGGTAAATCGCTGTCAGGAATGAGAGTCAAAGCCTTCCTTGTCCACAAAAAAAAAAAAGTTTGTAAATGTAAAACCTGTTAGGTTTCGGCATTCGACTAGAAGTGAACTGAAAGAAAAAAAAAAAAATCAAGGCTTATGTAGAAACCGTGAATCACGAAATCTGTTACTTTGTTTGATCCACACTTCTGAGAATTTCACCAGCTTTCCCAGCACTCTTCTTCGGGTCAGATTTTGGGGAGAGGATGGGGCAGGGGTTCTGATTCTACAAATATTGCAGATCGTTAGCCATTTTTATATATATGTGCATATATATATATAGATATATATATATCTCTATAGAAAAAAAAATTAAATAATTTTGAACTATCGTAGTTTTCAGATTGCCAACAAGCTACATTCCGCATCGCATGGAAAATGTGTGAAACTCTTTTGAAATCCTTTGGTACCTTTGGTTAATGAACCTCCGACCAAGTTTTTAGATGTTTCAGAAATTGTTCAGCATTCGAGTCTTGAGAGTCAAATTGGCAGTTATGACTGCGTTTTAATGGGCCCAGAATAGTTAACAAAGTCTCTTCTACCCATAAGCCTTGATGAAAATGGTACAGTCCAGACTGTTAGCATGGTGCTTCATGTGTATGTGCTGCCAGTAACGAGATTTTTTTTTTTTTTTTGATAAGGCATAAAAGAAACTCATTCCTTACATCCACTGTAATTCCATCATTCCATGTCTGTTGATACAGACAATAAAAAATGTTGTGTAGTCAGTACTAATTACTGACATTATAGCATTCTCAAATGCAATAAAAATGCTGGTTGTTCACACTGGTAATACAAGTTGCCATGTTCTAAGTTTTTCTTCTAGTTTTCTGGCACCGTTATGCTGTCTTCGTGGAGGCCTCCCATCCTGCAGATGAGTCCCTGTGTGTAGGCTGCTGCACCACACCAGAGCCCCCTTGTAAAACCAGCTGGGGTGGGGGATGAGAGAGGGGCTCAGCATGAACACGCGTGGTCGTCCCACCTGCAGCAAACTCCTGATTATGAACGTGCATTTATCGGCAGATGCTTCAATCGTGACATTGCAACCAACCTGAGCACCGAGGGCTGATCCTCCAAGGGGCTGGCTGCCTTCTGCTCCGGTGTGCATGCTCCGCAGCTCCCAGAATAGCACCCCAGTCATTTTTGGCTCTTGTTGAGCGGAGCAGAGGGTGTTCATCCCTCGCAGGGGTTTACCCTAGAAACACAGAGAGAGAAAGGCGTGCAGGGGTCAGGCCCAATCCTGCAGGTCCATTAAGTGCTTGGCACGCTGAGCCATACACAGTTCACGGGATCAGACTTAAGTCCCCCAAATCGTGTTTGATAAACTTCAAAGTGATGTCCTCCCAGCCCAATTTTAAAGGGAAAGCCGCCACCTTTTCTCTTGAGGGAGCATCCATTTATTTTCTTCATCAAGTTTGATAAAGAAAAATAAAATGTTTAATAACTAGCATTAGCAGCAAACTAAAATTTCAGAGGAGAGGTTTTCATGAATAATTCATTAAAAATTTCACATCTGCAAGATTAGTCATCCAAATAAAATGCTAATGTCAAAAACATGCACCGTCTATAATATTCTCATCAAGAAATCTTTTTGCATATAATGATAAACGCTTAAATTAGTACAAATGATTTTATAAAAATATTCTATCATAAAATTATACCGGATAACTACTTTCAAGGCACACACACAAAAAAAAAAATTCTTGGCACGCTCCTTCTAACATAGTGTATCGGAGTGGTATTGATTTTGAAATTTTAATAATCTAAATATAGAGAATAAGGTGTTCTCCGCTAGTGGCAAAGTGCTGGATTTCACCATGAGAACAATCTTAGAAAAAGCATCCGAGGGCCCTTCGTTAAGTGCATCTGAAATTACCTAGTTTATTTGACATCACTGCCAGAGGCCCTTAACACAGCACTCTGAGTAATAGGAGATGGGCACTGGTCCTCTAAGATATTAGGGCTGGTGCTGCCTTATTGGCTGTGGATAACGGGACAAAACACGTGCTGAATTCTCCTGGGACTGGCACCCCTCTGTTTCTGAGGACCAGGACGATTCACAATCTGCCTCTGTGCTACCTTGAAGCTGGTGTTGTTCGGAAAAGAGCAAAGCGGGTGGCAAACACCAACAAGCAGAATAAGTTGCTTTACGTTCGAGTGGCATGCTCACTGCACGGGCATGAAAGACATGCCAGGCAGATGAGAATTAGGCTTTCTACTCATGATCTGTGGAAAAGGAGCCCAACTCTGGCTCCTTTTGAAGTCAACGCCGTCTTTCTCATCGAATGCAAGGAGAGCAAGACTGACGGCTCTTGCCTTCTGAAAGCCGAATGCTGCGGTTCCCACTGACCTGAATGGAAGCTCCCAGGGAAGCCCTGCAAAAATGAGGCTTGGCCGCTGCCTTGCATGGCAGCAGGATGAAGCTTTTGGCCTCGTGCCTGTCTTAATGTAGGCAATCAGGCCTCATAGCAGAGATGATACCTTTTATTAAGCCAACAAGGTTTTTGCAAAAAAATAAAAAAAAAATTCTTTAATTGCAAGCGTTCGGGCACAAACTCCCTTCATCTTAGTTAAAGATGTTTTTTATTTTGCAAAAACTGTTGTTAGACTAAAAGATATCACCTGTACTGTGAGTCCTGATTGCCTTTTCCTCTAGACCAATATGGCTACAACCTGGATACCTAGCTTAATGCAGCCCATTTAAGTGTGGTTGTCGCTGGTCAACCAAGTGTGTAACTTGGTATTACTGGAGCAATAAACCACCTATCTTCCGGGGCCCGGCAGCCACGTTGTGGTGCACCACACCAGCTGGCTCCTGAGTTGCAATAATGCCATCGGCTCTGGCAGCCTCAAACGGCCTTTGCCAGGGAAATGCAGAACTTCACGCAGGACAGACTGGGAAGTTTGAGCTTCTCCTAAATCTCTGGAATGAAAAATGAGGAGTGGTATCGTGTTATTCCAGGATGGGTTGTTTTTTTTTGTTTGTTTTGCACTGAAAAAAGAACAGCCCAGAGCATAAGACGTTTAAAAAGGAAGTCCCAGGCATGCTCTGCAGCTGCAAGGCACACGAGTCTAGCTCTCCCACGGATATTGGATGTGGCCTCTAGACAATCAAAATGTGACGTTTAGCTTAGCTTGGCCATACGGAGTGCAACGCATTCCACGTTCCTGAGCTAATTTCAAGCAGTAATGCTGTTGGTCTCACACGCACACACGCTCTCCTCCCTCACAACAAAGTATAATTAGCCCTTCTTGACCTATTAATCAGGCTCCGTCTTCAACGATGATGTTAAATGTTCATGTAAACATGTGTTAATCAAGGCTATCTTTCATCTTGGTTGTAGTGGTGGTTAATTCTGTCAGACAGAAGTACTCCTCATTCTAATATTACCGAGTTTGTTGTTGCAAACCTCCGTCTCAGCTGAAGCGGTTGACAAATGTGGTGAAATACGACGTGTTGGCGGAGAATCCTATTTTGTGTACAAACACTGCTTTCAGTGTGGTAAAATATTTAGGTTGAAACACTGATCCAGCAAATGGCTCTGCGTGGAGCCCCATTGACTCCCGTGGCGTATCTCCACAGACACTGGGGTTTACCCATATGGATTCACTTGCAGCGCTGGAGTTTAGAGCACTGACTCACAAAGCACTCCAGCATATGCTTAAATCTATTAGGATTATAAACACTTCTGGGCAGGGCTCTTGCTTTTCTCTGCTTGCCTGTTGCCTACTGCATGGAGGTGCTGATACCCCACTGGGGTCCCTTGCTGCTGCAACTCATACAGTCCATGCAAGTCAACAGGAATTTGAGCCATGCACATGAGCCCACACTAGTCAGGACTGATAGTTGCAACATAACTGTACTAATGTGATTAGCTGCTTCAGAGAGACAAAGAATTAGACGTGATAAGACACTGTGTGCTATGTGAGAAGTACCAAAAATACCCATTCCGCCCCATGCATAAGTTTGTTTAAAGGAGCATCCATAAAATCAACCCTCAGCATCTCGAATTGTGAAGATGTTTGCTTGGAAGACTTCAGTGGTCATTTTCTTTTTTCCATGTAGGACAGGAGCCTGAAAAGCATTTTTTCTTCAAGTTATAATGTTAATTTGAAGGTAACCGTCCTTTCAAGGATTAATTCCAGCCAAAGCAATAACCATTATTTACCAGACTTTGACATTTTTATCACTCATCATATTAGCAAATTTCCATTGAAAATGCTAAAATGGTTCGTCATAAGGCGCATAACTGCTTTAGCTGTAAAAATGACCAACACAAGTGCCTGTACTCAAACATTAAATTATACTGTAATTAATAAAGACAGTTAAACTGTCTACTAGCAACAGCAATTTAGGTAACCACATTTGATCGGCTATAAATTGTAACTACATTAAAATTCCAGAAATATTAGCAATATGGATTACTTGATGGAAATAGGTGCTGATCACCAACACTCCTATTTTACAGCGGAAGCACAGGTCATGTTGGCCACAAAACTGTGGGCGAAGATCAAGGCTGAGTACTTTTAATCTTGTGAAACAAGCAATTACAAATAGTTGCATCGATTTGTTAAAAAGCTTTAGGTGACATAAATTGTTTCCTGTTTAGCTTATTGCTCTGATACATAAATGTCACTGAGTATAATATTAATTAGGGTCATGGAACAACAAGGGTCAGCTGATAGAGCGTACAATCAAGGAGGTGTCAATCCTTTGGTGAGCGTTATGGAAGACGGGAAAAGCGGATGCCCATTCGCACTGCAACGCCTGCGTCCTACTTCTATGTAATGACAAAAGAAAGTGAAGGATGCTGTCCTTTGTATGCGAAGTAATTACTTTAGAACTAGTGTAATTTTATGGTTTAGGCTACATTACAATGTTTTCATTCTTATATTCTTGCCACAGAACGTAAAAATCCACATATAGTGTCAATAAAATAAAATACTGTTTATAAAGGCTTTCAGCTGCAGAAGGCTAATACTTTGACTCCCAGCACATGGAAACTAAGCACACATTTTAGCCTGGTGTGTGTTTCTACACTTTAAAAATATATACTTTTTTTTAAACCAGAGAAAAAAAGGGCCGTGCAGGTTATTTACTTAGGATAAATCAAATGTATCGTATACACTGTTTCTTTGGATTGGCATACCACTTAGAAAAATACAGTAAGATTCTGAAAAAAATCTGGAGAAAATTTATTAAATATGATTTTTACTGTAATAGAATATTAATGTAACCCAATGCTCATTTCCCATTAAGTTGATCCCTTTTTAATACACACATGCTTTTTATTATTTTGCACTCATGCGAAAATTCCACATTCAGAGAGTTTCCATCTACTCAGGAATGTCTCTGGCAACGGCGCAGTAAGAAATCTTGAACTGAAAAAAAAAAAAAAAAAAGAAAAAGAAAAAGAGCAAATATCGAACGATAAGAGGTGGCACGGCGCTGATGAACTGAAGCAAAAGCCAATGATATAATAAGGGGTAGAAAGGCATTCAGCACTGGAAAGGGAACAGTAGAAACAATTATACTTTAACTCCCTCCCTTCTCGCTGCTACTGTACCACAGCACAGATGAAAATGTTTGATTTGCAACATAAAAGATTCATTAATTACCACTTGAATATTTAAAGCTATTTTGCAGACTAACAGAGGCAGATAAAGCACTGAATTAAAACCCCTAATAAAATTGTAAAAATATTTCTGTACGTTTACCAGTGTTACTCTGCCTCTAGGTTTAGGGAGTGTGAGGCTGGGCTTGTTACGGAACGGAGCTTTTAAGGGGCGAGCGGTCGAGATTGCAGAGGATTATCGAGCTCTCGTTTTCATATGTTTACCAGATACAGATCTGGAACCTAGCGCCTCGCACGTGGCAGCTCATCATGGGAGCGCTACAGTACATGGCAAGGATGGTTGTACTCTATGTCTACTTAAGCTATAGTTACAGAAGTGGTACATGTTTGTCCAGTTGCATGCTCCTATAATAATGCTCTCTTTGAGATGAAGCATCCTGAGTCAAGAATCGGCTAAGCCTGTTATAATTACTCTGATTAAAAAAAAAAAAAAAAAAAATTTGGGGTGGGGGGACAGCAGGTGTGATGACCTTGGGCACACTGTGGGAATTGGCAGTAAAGAAGTATTTTTTTCCCCCATGCATAGTAACTCATCTGCTTCTCCCAAATTGCATCATGGCCCTTGAGTATGCCTTAGGTGATGGCCCCAGTCTTTTGAGCCTGTTGCAGGTATGTTCAGCTGGCAAAGGAGCATGCCCACACATGCAACCCATTTGCTCCCTGAAACATTAAAAAATATATCTCTCTCTATAGCGCCTGCTTGGAAACACTCATGATCTAGGACCCCCTTCACCCAGAGGAAGCCAGCTCCTCAGCAGACAGTAGCTCTGCGGAGCAATGTGATGGTGACCAATCAGCCACCAGGATTTTTTTTTTTTTTTTTTATACAAATAGAGGCACCAATCTTGAAAGGATAAAGCAAGGACCAACCAAGCTATAGGGTTAGCTCCTAGCTGTTCCAGCTTTCTTCACAATTTGTTAATGATGAGCTGGGTAAGAGTACGCAGTTTTGCTTTAAAAAAAAAATCCCGTTGTGTTTTCTCATTGTGATTCCTAGGTTTGGTCAATGACGTAGGAAACGGTACTTACCTATAGCAGTGTGTTATGACAGTATCTTTTACCCACATATAGTGCATATTTTTGCCTGCAGCTCCATGCATGCATGCTCACTCACTCACTATATATAGAGAGAGATCTGTATCTATATATATAGCTAGATAGATAGACATAAACATGCACGCGCGCACACACACACACACACACTGAACCCTAATTCTAGCAGAGGTTGCAAAGGCTCTATGAGGCCCACTGCTGACTTCAGCATCGCCAAGTTCTTTAATGTCATGTACTACCCTAATGGAAGGCAAAAGTAGGCCCTGATCTTGTACGTGCTTAACTTCACACACTGTGAATAGTTCTATTGACTTCAGTAACAAATAACTCAATTGATTTGGGGCTTTTTTTCCTCCTTTACAGCAGGCAAAAATATATTTGCCGTCTACAAGTGTAAATGAAAGCAAAAATTAAAACAAGAAAAGAAAAGAAAAAAAGCCCTCAGTCTCTTTTTATATGCTTTGGCGTGGAATGGGTTTTATTTTTTAGTTACTTTTTAAACTTGTTTTTCTCCATTTATTTTCTAGACATGCTGGACACAGTTGTAATTTATATAATTGTTCAGGCATTGCACTGAAGAGCCTTCCAAAAGCACATGATTTTGATGCTACTTGTTTAACACGGCCAGTTTTAAGATTCAGAAATCCAACATAACATAGCAAAGCTTCCCCGTGACACCTAGTGTAGTTTTACAAGATTTTTCCACGTACAAAGCAGTCTTGGATGCTTCTGAAGCCAAAACAAAAACATCTGATAAAAACCGAGCGTTATGGTGCTAACTGCAAAGTTCATTTCCCTTCCAAAGTCCTTCTTTAATTATAAAAACTGCATAACCCATTTCCTTTAGTGTGCAAAAAGGTGTGTAATTAAACCATCAGCATAATACCTTTCTACATGTAAAACCTGCACTTATGAACTTTAACTGCTGAATAAAAACTCCTATTACATGACCATTAAGTATTATGAATAAAGCAAGTCATTGTAGTACTTGATTAATTTTTATGCACTAAGTATTGTGTTCAGCAGAAATTCGGTTTCCGTGGGTGTCTTCCCTACAGGGTTCGACTGGCGGCTCAGTTCCCCCCACACATCCTAATCCTATTTCAGGAAACAACAGCCTCCACTTTCTTCACTTTGTGCTTTAGCTTCAAAACTGAAAAAAAGGCACAGAACATATATGATGTGTCATTCCAGGTACACATATAAATGGTGGATGATAAGTGCTTAAAGGATGAGTAATAGCACGGGGGTGAGATGACTACCACTTAAACCCAACAGTGCAGACGCAGACTATAACTGCTATGCGCGTCAAGTCAACTAAATGTCCTTTTGTGCCACTTAGGCTGTGTGTTAAGGCTACAGGAACTCTTCAGGGGTAAACCACCTCCAATGCATTCCCACCTTCAGTGCTCTCCAGCTTGCAGGAGCAGACTGAGAGGAGGCCCAGATGCCCAGCATGGCATGTAGGAGTTGTAGAGATGCATGGTAGCTCTGTTCATGGGTTTCCCCACTCCCTGCCGTGTGATGGATGCAGAGCAGGGTGTGTTTCACAAATGTTCCCACAGGCACATTCTTTATTTTCCTGCAGAGAAGCGTTGCTTATGTGCTAACAAGAAACAACTGACAGGACCATCTGAGGGTAAATACACTGTTGTCAGACCATGACGACCAGAAATAGAAGAGTAAGTATCTTTAGCTCTCCTGTCTTCTGATATTTTTGTACCAACTAAATCAAGACATTTTATAATGTGCTTAAATGTAAATTTGAAAATACAATTCTGCTACTTACAAACACTTTGGGCCAAAACTTGCCATCCTTCTTTAGGCTTTCTATCACTGAAATGCTCATGGAAGATTGGGAATATTTACACCAATCAAAGCAGCTGGGTTTGGCCCCTAATTTACATGCTCATAGCAGATGTTCTGAGGCAGCTGCAGGAGAAAACTTTGCCAGCATGGCTTCTTCCTAGGGTGCTGAAGGATCACAACAATATTATCTGATGTGGATTGGCAAAGGCATTATGTTAGTAGTCAGGACCCTCCTCCTCCCATACAATTATCTGCCAAGAATCTGGAATAGAGGATTCAGTTTTGACCAGTTATGTTCAGGAAAGATGAATTCAAATGGAACAAGATGCAGAAAAGGCAATAGCATAAGCAGGGGGGGGTCAAGAATAGAGTATGTCAAAGCTTCACAAGCTTTGTGAAGTCCATGAGGAGGGATCCAATTGCTCTGTAAAATTAATTGAGGGGGAGGGGGCTATCAAAGAGAGGAGAGACCTTTTAAAGCAAAAAGGCAATGCTGGCACAAAAACAAAAGGATATAACCTAATTGTGAATACATTTAAGCTACCATTTAAAAACTTTCTAGCTGTAAGAGCAGTGAGGTTCTAGAGCAGACTCCTAATGGAAAGAGAAGGGGCAAACCTCTCTCATTTTGAGACATAGCTTGAGCAGCTTAGCAGAGGGATTGTGTCAGGGGGTCTGCGACCCACGGGTCAAATCTGACCCACCAGGTCATTCTCTCTGGCTCGCGGGGCCCCTAAACATTTTAGAGATTAATTTGTATTTGCCCCTGGCTGCCTGTCAAAGATGACAGGCAGCCAGCAGCAGCAGGACCCAGGAGGAGCCAGTGGCAGAACCCAGCAGCTGAGCAGCATGGCCCGCCTGGCTCCACCCTACCCCCATCCCCCTCTCTCACCCCCAACTCCCAACCAAAAGCCTCTGTGGCTTCTGACCTTGTGACCCTGGAGCTGTTCCCCACCCTCCCTCTGTCCAAGTGGAAAGTAAGATAAGATTGGATGGAGGAAAAGGGGAAACCGCTGCAAACTGCCCAGCAGCCAGGAGCCCCATGGTCCGGACTGGGCTGGGCTGGAGCCAGCGTGGGAAGCAGTGGGAAGGGGGAATGGAGGGAAGTGGCAGTGGCGTGGGGAGCGGCGAGGACAGTGGCAGCAACACGGGTGCAGTGTGGGGAACGGCACAAAGTGGCAAGTGGTGTGAGGAACAGCGGGGACCATGGGGAATGGTGGGGAGCGGCACAGGAAGTGGTGGCAACAGCAGTGGCATGAAGGTGTGCAGGAAGGAAAGCAAAGAAACAGTGGGGCAGTGGTGGTGGCGGGTAAGCATAGAGCCCATGCAGGTGCCCTGGGACCAGCAGGGACCCAGGGTAGGGTGGCAGGAGTGCAAAGCCTGGGTGCACGGTCTGCCTGGCTGCATCGTGTGAGGCTCACATGCAGTCCACGAGACCTGCACGCAATAGAGGCAGCAGCCCAGCCCCAACTGTCGCTTTCTTTCCCGCCCCACTCACCATAACTCCACAGCCCCCACCCCAACCACATACCCCAGCACCCCTCCACACACACACACACACACACACACACACTCACACACATTCCCCAACCACACTCCACCACATCCACCCCTTTACCGCCCACAAACAATATACAGTAGGGCTGTATTTGGAGCTATTATGCAGTCACTTCTAGATACACTTCATAAGCACATAAATCAGTACAAAATATTTTTAAATAAAATTAAAATAAGTTACAGTAGATGTTTTATGTTTTTGTACATGATTTGGTTTTTGGTTTTTTTTTTCCCAGTTTCAAGATTGCAGCACCATCCCTCCCAAAAGGAGTACTTCCAGGGCAAAGGGAGGGACTTCCGGTGGCAAAGGTCAGGGTTGGGGGCAGGACTTCTGGTCCCAATATGGTGACCAGGGTGGGCAACTGTCAAGGGGTGGGGCTACCAATGTGGCCTTCACAGCTCACTAAAACTCAGTAAGCAGCCCTCCGCCAGAAATAATTGCCCACCCCTGGATTATATGATGTAGTTGCCCGTGAGAGGAGCCAGGACTGGTGGACCCATTTAGTCCTATACCTTTGCACTCATTCTCCATGGCATTTTTTGCGTACTGCCTCCAGGGCTGCTGTCATGGTATGTGGGCTGCTATGTGATGACTCTGAGGATACACAATAGCATTTTCATCTCTTTAAATTGTGTCGGAAATATGTCAGCCATTTTCCATTTTGCCGTGTGTGTGTGTGTGTGTGTGTGTGTGTGTAGCTGATCTTTAGCAACAGACATGTTATAACATGGCTGTCTTTGGCTACAGTCATTTTTAACTCTTTTTTTTTTTTTGGATGTGGTAAGCCCTAGGTAAAGCAAGTGCAGATGAACAGGTTCGGGGTGGGGAGTAGTAGAAACACTATTTCTTTGTCTAGCCTACTATTTGTCTGCAAAATAAATATTCAGTTCAAAAGTCCCAACAAATTAACAGTAAATCTGCCTCTTAGGTTCTCCATCACATGAGTGTCTTAATCAGGTGGTTGTGGGAGTCATTTTTGCTTTTGTAGCAGGTGGTTGTTTACTATTTAGACAAACTCCATCCTTTCAATCCCTGGCATGGCTGTTTGCATTTGCTTCAACATCTGCTGTTCAATCTCACACTTGCACACAGATCAAGGCAGCCTCCTCTCTTGATGGAAATGACTCACATCTCAGATGAGTTAAAACAGAAATAGGCTCAGCTGCAGACTCCTGCATTTAGGAGCTGTGCTTGACAGTTGGGACATGGGTACCAACACGGTCTTTTCTCTTCAGGTTCTTGGGCTGCCCCTCTGCCAAGTTTCTCACATATTTCCCATACTAAGAAGAGCCTAGGTAGTTAATGTCTGCTCTTGACCTTTCTTCTTCAGCCTTCTCACCAGAAGGAAAAGTTAATGGGATGTGTTTCTTGCCTTTAGATAAATCATCTTTAAACAATGCACACCTTAAAACACAATCATAGGGCCATCTGGCCCAAACCTCAGCATGAATGGTAGGAACACTGTTCCTAAATCATCGCCAACTGATGCCTATTCATGTTGTACCGCTGTTGCCTGATGGGATACCAAAGCAGCTCTCCTACAGATAGTTATCTTTTTTTCCAGGAAAGCCTGGGAAAGGTTAAGTAGTTTTGCATTTGGGTTGGAAAGTAGTTTGACAGCTTCAAAGCAGCCCAGATGTAAACAGGCGCCTTGTGACAGAAAAGGCATCGCAAAAGCAATCTTCCAGATGTCCAGGACACACCACTCAGAGCATCGAAAATAAGGACCAAACTTTGAAACACAATTTGATGCTTCACAAGGAACCACAAAGTTACTGCAGCCCAAGGGTGATGGTAACCTATGATGTTGTGGTAGCAGGGTGTTGTATTCAGCACCACTCTCAGGTCTGTGTAGGGAATGTCTTAATGTCTAATTAAAGTGCAGGTTAATAACCCATGCATGTATGAGCAGGGCCAGGCTACTATCAGCAAGGATAAGCAGCCACCTCCTATCCAGTTGGAGGTTGTCACTCAGCATCATTGCTATGTAAGAATGTCATATCCTAAGGTGTCTAGCACCCCTAACCAGTGATAGATCAATGTGGGGGAGGGCCGTGGCCCCTGGGTGCCAGCCTGGGGGGGAGTGCCAGCCAGGCCCTTCAAACTTCTTATTGCGTGATGTGACTTTAAGTATTGCTACAAGAAGGACGGAAGGCGGGGGAGGCACAAATGCAATCATTGGGCCTCGGGTGCCGGAGACCCACGGTACGTCACTGCCCCAACGGCTGATTTTTCTTGCCAATACATGGTCAAACTCTACATGGGAGAGAAGATCACTTCATTGCTTTTTATAGACTAAAGAACTAGGGCGATGCAAAGTTTGATCTGTTGAGTGCTCCTAAGCAATTTGTTTGCTTTAAAGCGAGTCTGCAGCTAAAACCACTGCTGGAAAAATGTTTCTTGGAGTATTTACGGTTGGCTTGCTTCTGCGCCCGTTGAGGTAAAAAATGAAGCCACTCTCATAGCTGTAGCACAGAAGCCAGCGTACTGCCCTGCTCTAGCCAAGGTCATGGGTTCAGGACCCCTAAGTACTTTGGCCAGGAGATATCTGGGGTGTGTATGTCTGATTGTCGAATGATGGATGCCAGGGAGGGTTATGGAAAGCAGACAGATCAGGCTAAATCGATCTAGTTCAATGCTTTCCTGCTAGAATCCACTTTTGCCCCCTGTCAGGGATAATACTGAGCTAGATGGACCATTGGTCTGACCCAGCATGGCACTTATATTCTTAGTCTCAGCAGCTCACCGCTGGGAACAGTAACCGCAGTCAGATCTTACGGACTAAAAAGATATGGACCTCTATCTCAGGGCCTTTCTCGCAGCCACATTCACTCTCAGGGATGGCCGGCTATGAAACCACTCAGCTCTTCCCTGTCCTATTGTTGGCAATGAGGTAAATGTTACATTTTAAGAAATAGTGATTGATATGGTAATGTTCTCTGGATTTTTCCCATTGCAAAAAAAAAAAGGGTGAGGGGGAAGGAGGCACATCTGCTATGAAGGTAAGCAGGCACAATTATGCTAGAGCTAATGGAGTGATTCCTGCTTAAACCAGTGGTGTCTTTTTTGGGGAATTAGAGGCAAAAATTTCAACCCGCCCAAAGCAGATGGTATCTTTGCCGAGTGAGCTAATTCTTCGTGAATCAGCCTCCCTGGCATTACCTTCCTTATGCAGGCTCAGAGTACTGGTTGGGCTATGGCAGGACGTTCTCCCATGGCAGGGGAAATACATTTTTTACAGTTTGCTTACCTTGACACTTCAAACATTGTTTCCCCAGCACTCTGCAGGTGTAATTAAATGACATGCCAGATGCTGTTGTGTGTTATACTACACCACTTCTCAGCTGGGCGTTCAAAGGGCTGAATGGAGTCATAAGACAGCTCTCCTACAGATAGTTATTATCTTTTTTCAGTAAAGAATAGGAAAGGTTGAGTAGCATGTCAGTAAACCTATAATTTCCTAGCCTTTTGGCTACCTCTGTACTTCTGATTCACCAGTGATGTGAAGTTTTGTTTTACTTCTCTCCTGTCTATTATGGCATCGTTCCAGGAATTCAGCGGTTCCTTGTGTCACATTCACATTCACGGTGTGGGATGCTCTGATTTCCTCTTTGTGCCTCAAACTCGGCGTTCTGGGCTTTTAAAAGCAGACTTGCCGCTCAGTGCAGCCTTATAAAAATAGCACAGCTTTCTGGGAGTTGCGGTTTTCGGAGAAATTAATGGGCGCTGTCAGGGAAGAGGGATTGATTTTGGGAATGTGACAGCAGGACACAAGATGCAGACTGAGGAAGAGGTATGGAGTGTTTTGGACTTCCAAGGAGGAAGCAGAAGTGACTTCTGCAAAGTAAATGAGGTATAGATGGGCACATCTCTGGGACTAGTGTTACCAATAATGACTAGTAATAACGGGGGGCTGGCTGTCTGCTGTGGTCCATGCCGTGCTTGATGCATCTCCTGGCTCTTCATGTTAAGCTGTAGACACTGATTCTTTTAGTCCTGGTGCAGACAACAGCTACCACAACAACAGGGGAGGAGCTGACCAGTTTGGTTTGTTATAAATTATTTGGATTTGCATTCACTTAAAAGTGAAGATGTCCTGAAAGCTAAATCACACGACCAGAGAAAGAGGGGAAAAAGACTCGTCACAGCTGGCACTGGGCCAGACAAGCCACTGCCATATTGTCCTTTGATGGTTTCTGCTCGTCTTACGGTGTAGACAAGTAAATGTACCCAGCACAGAAAGAAGGTATGGTGCTCGTGGCAGGAACGGTGCTTGGACAGTGGCGCCTGTGCTGTCTTCTGTAACCCCGTAGAAAGATCTTACAGTGAGCCGTGTGTATCGTGTGTTTTCTTCTTTTAAAACCTGAGCATTCAAGGGTTTGATGCAGATGTTAGATCGTTAGACTCAAGGTCTTCCCCTTGCTTCCCCCTTGGAAAATGCCAGCTCTTGGTTTTTGCTTTTTAACTACAGAAAAATACTAAAGCAAATCTTCTGTTGCAAACTACTCGGACTGCAGCAGGGCACAATGTTTTGGACACTATGGATTCATGCTTGAAATCTCTGGGCTTATTTTGTGACTCCCGTGTAGTTGTTTGCTCACCTAACAGTGCTAACCTTTCATGGCCTCCTGTGTCACCCCTTAAAGGATCTCAAGGCACCCCAGGGTGCTGCAACACCCTGGCTGAGAATCAGTGGTTGGTCGGCTTCTTGGGTATTTGTGCACAGACACCTGAATTTTCATCCCACTTCCCATCTAAGTCTGTCTCATGGCTTCCTCCCTCCTTTTGTTTTTTTCTGCAACCTGTCAAAGAGAAGAAACTTCTGCATATAGAAGCATGCAACAGCAGGAAACTTCAGCATATTATTAAGTAAAATTGTGCCATGCAATCCTTTCACAAAAGAAGCATGTCCATAATTAAAGTGGAACATCTCCTATCCCTGGAACAGAAAAGAAAAAAAGCGAAAGCTTTCATCCAAATCTACTGTCAATAAATGTGATCGCTCCCAGTGACATTTGTGTTTCTAATTTGGGATGACTTAGTTATATAAAAAAAAAAAAAAAAATTGCAGCCGAGATTTAATTTTATATATTTTGCAGGCTGTCTGTCCTCTTAAACTTCTGCTCTCTAGCTGATGCTACCTATTCCCACTTGATACATGCCTATCACTCTGAGTGGGCACGCTTTCACCCTAACAGATGGGCATGAGCATATGCATGCTAGGGAAACCGCTATGTGCGTCAAGTTTATTAGAAGACGGCTTGTCACGGAAGAACACTGAAAAGGTCAGTCCATATAGATCAGCTACACATGTTGAACAGGAGGGTATCATGACAATTAGAGATGGAAAACACCTAATGTCCCCTTCATTGTCATGTCTCATGTTTTTTCCCAGTCTTACAAGCAAGACTTGCACTTTAGAAGTCCATTTCAGAATTTAATAACTCTTAATATCTGGCACCTAGGGCAATGGGAGATTTGCTTTTCCCTTACAGTTTAAGGATTTGTTCTAGCAAGCCTGTTTAATATCCTACACGTGCATATAGACCTCTAGACATTAGAATTTGCAAGTGGCATGGAAGTCTCCTTTATCACCTTCTTTATTGCCACCATCTTTGTATCGCAAAGAGATGCCGACTGAAACCCCATGGTGATAGGCATTGTGCATACAGTGAAAGATGCAGTCACTGCCCTGCCCTAAGAGTTTCTAGTCTAAACACAAAAGAGAAAAGGAAAATCATATCATCTCTATTCCACAGGTGGTGAACCAAGGCACGGAAAGAGTAAGTGCCTTCCCCGGCTCACAAAGAAGTCTAGAGAGAGCCAGGCCTGTTGAGACCCAACCTAGTGTCTTAACTAACCTTCATCTTGTGGATTTTTTTTTTCCACAGCTAGTTCAGTTATTCCTGCGACTGTCCTGTAAAACTTCTGCTCCTACCCTCTTCCCTCCTAATTCCTTTCCATTTGTGTCCTAATACACTCCAAGAACTATTCCCTTCACCTTTTTAATTGTCACTTACCCAAGGTACTCTATTTAGCTTCCTCAGTGATTCAGTATAAATCAGTCCCGACCCCTTTCTCCACAATCATTTCTATTATTCTTCTCTAAACTCTTTCCAGTGTTCCTGCATCCCTCTGGTAATGACCATCCAGAGCTGGAAACAGCATCGGTGCTTCTGGTCGGGTGTCCTGTAATTCTTTTGATCAGGTTTTTATTTCTAAATCAAGATTAAAATGTTCTACTAGGAGAGAAAAATTCTCCACTAGGGCTACTTGGGCATCTCAGGACAAACTCTGTTGCAGTCGTTCCACGATGCTACTTGAATGCTACAGGTCGTTGCTGAAACAAAGTCTGCTCTACCATAGAAGTCCAATGACTGGTAAGTAGAGCGCTGAGCATAGTCAAATCATCCTATATCCGTCATGAAAAGATTTCCTAATACTTCAGAAACGATGAGAGAAACTATCGATATTCTGTAATGAGCATAAATGCCCTTTATAAATTGTTTCCTTTTTATTGACTGTAAAGCAAATGTAACCATGAACGCTGTACGTTAATACATTTTATACCTGCTAATGGTTTGATGGCCTCATACATCCAGTATCGCTGAGAATAATCATTAGATTGTAAGGAGTGGAAAATATGTTTTATCACTTGAAAATGGAATTCCTTCTTGAAAGGTAAAACCAGAGGTAGATCATTGATTTGAAAGGTCAGGGTTAAAAAGCTTATTAACGACTGGGTTAAGCTCTAGTAAAACTCTTTGTTTTACTCAGCTGCATGAAGCATTTAGCTAAGTGAGACTCTTCATTAGGACATTAGTGCTTTTTCCCTAGCTGTGTAAGGCAAAATCAGTAATTTCCAGCTTATGCTCAAGAAAGTGCATTGCAAATAGCAAGTATTTATCAAAATAACAATGACTGAAAACTATCCATGGGAAAGATATAAAATGAACACTGCAGAGAAAAGGAGCAAGTAAGCAATGCATACTGTACGTCATTCGTTCCTTCCTCTCCAGTGTCCTTTGTTTCAGGGGATGTAACTTATTTTAGCCTGAAAACTGCCCAGATTTCATACATATTTTTGTACCCTTGTATTTAAAAGGGTAGAAAATATTTGGAAATTATTTTAGAGGAGAAACAATCAATCAGTCATGAAGCTGAAGTTGCAGCGAGACAGGATGGATTCCACTGCACTGCTGACTTTCTCTTTTTATGTCCCTTGTTTGACATACTTGGTGTGCCTTTGGGCCTTAATGAGAAGGCAAGATGGTATCTCTCTCAGAGGGCTCCTATGTGAGCACTTTAAAATCATTTACTTGTTTCCTTTGGGAAGTCACAAAGTAGTACTAAGCCTATTTTACAAATGAGAAAGTGCAACCCAGAGAGGCCAAGGGCCACATCCAAGTTGTTTTTCTTTGGTGCCTCCATGAAGGCTTCAAAACTGACACCTTGCCCCATGATGACAGTCTCTATCAATAAGGTTAGGTACTTACAGACAAGGGAGAGGGCCAGGCACCTCCAAAGGCAACCCAGATAGCTTAAACTGAGCAGGGAGGTGCCTATAGTGAGCCAAGAGGAAATGTTAAGCCTCTGACCAGTGGTTCATGCTGGACCAATCTGGTAACAGTTTGCAGTGAGATACAGGCCAAGCACACTGATAGAAGAAGTACAGGGAATGACCCTATGAAGCACTTTGTAAACGTGGAAACTTTCTCAAGGAATCAGAAATATTTTCATTCCTCAAGCATGACTGAGCTTCAATTACCCCAGAGCTATGAACCTAGCACTGTTAAACTTGGAAAGACATCTTCCCAACAAAGGGATGCATATTATCAGTGAGAGCTGAACACCAAGAGTGATTTTTCCCCCCTCCGTGTTCTCAAGAACAAACACGTCATTAAAAAAATGCTTAACAAATGGACCATTAATATGAAAGCTTAACCTTAAAAAAACCTGGTCACCTGATGGCACGGTGATTTTGGTCTTGACATTGTGTCAAGAGCCAAGACTTTCTTTTGTCTGTTTTTCCTTTCTTGGCTATTTTCTCTGTGGTGCGCTGCATTAGCTCTGGAGCTGGTCAACACTGTCTTCCATTGCCCTCCACCGCCCGTCTCTGTTGACCACCTCTTTTCATTTCCACAATGGAGTCAGCATGAATCCTACAATGCTGAGACCATCTTCATATTTTTAACTGGGAGACCTAAATTGAACTGAGGGCATGGTAAGGAAAGGACTTTTAATAGATGCCTATGTCACTGGAATCACATAATGTAATGTATACTTCTGGGGACTTTATGTGTTGGTTTATGTTTCGGCTGAAAAGTAGTGATGTGAAGACAACTCTGGCTGGTTTACTGTTGTGTTGCTACAGTGCGCCCCTGAGGAAAGCTCAGAAGTGATATGGGCAAAAAGAAATGAGAAGATTGACCTTCTAAATTTAGCCTTGAAATGGAGCCAATATTTTTAATCTCCTGCTACTATTCAATTGTTAGGAAAATCTTCTGTAGTTGCTCACAAGAGATGATGAATGTCAAAAATAGCTTAATTTTCCTCCATTATTTTCCTACAGTAGGGCATCCCTGCTTTGTTAATAATGTGTGGTACAAATGAGTAAAGTATAGCTCTCTAGTCTCATTGATTTTTCTCTGTGATGGCCAACACAGCACTACTGTTATGATCCCAGCCAACTCCTTCTATCTAGGGGGCTGATTTGCTCAGCGCACAGAATTTCTTCTTTAAAGTATAGCACTTGCCTATATGAAGTGGATCCAGAGACAATAAGCACTTTGCTCCATAATGGTAGAGTTCTCCCTACTCAAAACAGTGCTGCTAATTAAAAAAAACTGATGCTTTGTATGTTGTCTTAACATATCTTAACACTGTTCACGTCAGCTACTGAAGCTCTAATGAGAGAACATACGGTACGATTGCAAAAAACTCAGCCTCAGTCTAACATTTCTCCCATCCAAGTCAAAGGTAGATGAAAACCCTACCCTGGGAGCATCAGTTATTTAGTTAAAAAAAGCTTCAGGGTTTTGGTGGAGAGAGCAAAAGATGGTCCAGAGAGGTCATCTCCAGTTTCTTCCTCAGTGGAGCTGGAAAATCAACCTGCCTCCTCGCAGTTCTCAGTCCAGTTTCTAAGTGAGCTGGCTGTGAAAGACTACACAGCTTAACTTGCTCATTTACAGATGGGATCAAACAGCATAAAGTGGTTCATAGAATCAATAAATTAGTAAATTATTAGAAATAACGTCATAGGTCAATAAATTCTTGCTTTAGCTCCTGTCATTGAAGCGGCAGCGTAATGTGGGGTGGGTGAGAGGAGAGGGGCGCGTGCTCCGGGGTGCTAGGAGGACGGGCAAGAAGCATCTCGCACTGGCTACTGCCTGCCTTGCTCTGTCTGGACTCTCCAGCTGCACAAAGCAGCTAACCCAGGCAATGTGTATCACATAGTGCAAGGTATTCTGGGAATTGTAGCTTTGTATAGCGGCACTGGAGTTCACTGCTGCTGGGCGCGGGGGAAGAACTGACTCCATTTTTTGCTGTCAAAATCAGCATTTTCTTTACCCTCTGGACATGGGTGTCAGTGGCAAAAGACAACATTTTCCAGAACACCTTGCGGCTGCTGCTTGCTGCTGTTTCTTTGCTTGCAAGCCGCAAGGTATGGAGGGAGAGGGGACACATGAGAGGGGTCTGCCCAGGGCATATTTTCTCCAGGCTCCATCTCTGAGAAGGTTGAGAGGCGACCTTGTGGCTGCCTATAAGTTCATCACGGGGGCACAGAAGGGAATTGGTGAGGATTTATTCACCAAGGTGCCCCCAGGGGTTACAAGAAACAATGGCCACAAGCTAGCAGAGAGCAGATCTAGATTGGACATTAGGAAGAACTTCTTCACAGTTCGAGTGGCCAAGGTCTGGAACGGGCTCCCAAGGCAGGTGGTGCTCTCCCCTGCCCTGGGGGTCTTCAAGAGGAGGTTAGATGAGTATCTAGCTGGGGTCATCTAGACCCAGCACTCTTTCCTGCTTATGCAGGAGGTCGGACTCGATGGTCTATTGAGATCCCTTCCGACCCTAACATCTATGAATCTATGAATCTTCACTGAAGAGATGAATTTGTCCAGTGCTTTGGTGAGGCCGCTTCAGCAAGGTCCATGTAACCAAGGACCAACCCATTTGGAGAAGGAAGTGTGGGTCTTGCTCCAGTTGCCCTCTACATATAAACATTGGTCCTTAATGTCTGCCTGTAGCAGGGATTCTCAACCTGGGCACTAGAGCACCTCGGGGTGCCTCAAGATCTTTTCCAGGGTGCCATGCACTGTTAACACAGTTAGGTGTGCAAAACATGACTCCCAAGATAAACCTAGAGACTTCACAGTGTTAAAAACCATTCTACCCTGATGTCGTCTGAGTTGTTTCCGAAAGAAGAATTGCTCTAGTATTTTTCTGTAGTCAAAAAATACGTGAAAACTAAGAGCTGGCATTTTCCAAGGTGTGCCTCAAGCCAAACCAGGGGTGCCTTGAGTCTAAAATGGTATCTTTCACCAGTGGAAAATGAGAACAGAAAGCTCTGTCAAACACTATGAAGAAATCCCCCTTTTCATTTTGGAAGTCAAGCACATTAACAATACAAAATATAATACCAATAGCATATGCTTGGCGAAGTGTAATTGCTCTGGGATACTCAATCCCTTTCATATAAAACAACCATACCAACCCAACTATCAGAACAACTTTAATATTTTACAGTGAAATTAAAGCTCAGATTAAAACAGATGGTTCTAACATTTCATTACAAGCTGTTGCTCTGCTTTGCTGACCATTGGCTGGCATGCATAAACATATAAAAAGACAAAAGAGCCCATGGATAAAAACCATACTCTCCTAGCTTTTCATTCATGGTTACAGTGTGGTTATGAAAGTTATGGATCCAGACAGAGTCTTTAAAGGTGCTGAATTCAATTTACTTTTACCAGTGAAAGAAAGAGGTCGGAGAAAGTGCAGAACGGGTGGGAAGGGTAGAGAGGTTTTCCTTCACTCTCCTGCCAAACACTTTCGATTCACAGGCTTGAAGGGTCTAGGCCAGAGTCCGTCTGGTCTGAATTACAACAGCGAATGTTCAGTATCAACTCACCAGCATCAGTGGGATTACTCCACACTTTCACTGTCATAGCTGGGATCAGAAGTGCATCTGTCATGTCGAATGCTATTAAAGAAAAAACTCCCAAGCTACTACAGGGATGTAAGCTCCATTTCTGCCCGTGCTACTGACCTTCTGGGTGACCTACACCAAGATTGTCTAGTGATTCCCATCTTGGGATGCCACCATTTTGGGTGCCTTATTTGCAAAACTTTGAAGGGTCAAACTTGTGCATTGTTAGTGCGTCTCTAGTTTGCTCATCTGTCCACAAGAAATGCTTATTGTGCATGGAACAATTAAGATCCTTGGCTAAAAAAGCCAAAATATTATTACTAATAAAGAACCATGATTAAGTATTGCCACTAATGGGGTGTTTTTGTAACCTTAGCTGGTAGAGACCAATGATTTATGTTATGTTAAACCTTCCAGGAAAAATAGCCCTATTATATTCAGTATACTCGTCAGCTGCTAGATAGTGTTCCCTGTGTACAAAGTGTTAGTAGGTTAAGCAGCCCTTGGAACAAACAGTGCCGTACCTAGACTCCTGGTGGCCCTGGGTGAACTTTTAGTATGGGGACCGCTTTGCTGGAGATAATGATGATTTTGTTGCAAAAGTCTTTATCACATCTGTGGTATCGATGTCTTTAAATAGTTCGTTCTCAATTGATACCAATGCAAGTCCCATATATGCACAACATTAAAAATTTTTTTTTTTTTGCAATTGTAATTTTTTTTTTCATTTTTGGGCCCCCTTTCTCTCTGGGCCCCGGGGGCAGCCGCCCGGTTTGCCCATGCCTGTGTCCAGGTCTAGGAACAAGCTAACTTTACTGGACTACTTAACTCAGAACCTATCAGACTTTGGAAGAACTGAAAAATTCAAAAATTCAAACCTTAGCAAGCATTTTTCCACTTTTGAGATGTGCTGGCTGCATCAGAGATGTTGCCCCAGGTACTTCATTTTTCAGGCATTGTCAAACATGCACAGTTCTACTCTAAAAACAATTATGAGCAAATCTATAAATGTATTTGGCTTTGGCAAAAATGAAATGAGCAGACTTGTTCTGTGATTTTCAACATGTTTTTCATGCCAATTTAATGGTACGTTAGCTAATGTATAAGGACACTGGGGAACCAAGACTTCACCCCTTGGACCCACATAGGCAGTGTGTGCGCTGAGGGTGAAATACAGTCTTTTGAAAATGGTATACTATGCTCTTTGGGTATGCAAAATAACCACCAGCATAAGGGAGATCAGCATCTGGTAAGGGCACAGTATCGGCATTAGATCCCACTGCACGACTTTAAGGCCCACTCTACACGTTACAGGGATGGTGCAATTAATTGCTCAATTCCCTTAGGACTAACCATGCATGAAAAGTACTTATCACATGATAAAAAGCTCCAACCAGCTATAAAGTTAGACCTTGAAAATGTGCACAAACTTTATAGCTGGTTGTTGTCGAGCTTTTATTTGCACATGTAGCAGGGTCTCCTACCGTGCCCAGCCTGAAACCCCTGGGATCTGGAGATCATGGCAGCCTTGATCCCTGGGGCTCGGAAATCCCTGAGCCCTAACGATCATGGCAGCCGCAAGCCCCAGGGTTCAGGGGTTTCATAATGGGGTTCCCAGCTATGTGCGGCATGGCAGGAGGTGTGATTGTGTGGATTGCGCATTAGATCCCATCTCACTTCTACCTGCAGGTGTAGAGAGGGCCTAAGAAACATGTTTCCCTTAACTGTTTGTGTCACTGATAGGCAGTGGATTTGGCCAGCTGGAATGGTACAAAGCACCTACCATGAACACGTGAAGCTAGCTCATTGATCTAATGCACGGAGAGTGAGGAAGTATAATCAGCTCATTATATTTTCAGAAAAGGCTATGGAAAGGGAGCAAAAGTGCTGTCTGAAAATCTGACAGGTGTTCACACTGGCCTGACCAAGCTTAGGATCCCATTGTACTGACATGGATGAGATAAGAAGTCCTTTTCCCAAGGGCTTGCAGCTTAACTCCCAGAGAAGCAGGAGAGAAAAGAAACAAGCACAGAGAAATGAGGCTGCTTGGCCAAAGTTAACCAGCAGGTCCTCTGTAAAATTGGGAATCGAAGCTGGGATGAATTGCTGGCCCTTTGGAGTCAATGACAAGATACTCATTGGTTTTAACGTCATCCAGATTTCCTCCAGGTCTGTGGACTCTCATTCCAGTGGTTTCAATGCTAGGTCTGTGTTGTTCTAGGCTTGTTGGGAATCCAGGGTTTGGTGTTTTGGACTAATTTGCTATTGCGTTACTCCACTGTTGTGTGCATGTTAAGACCAGAGAAATCAGTAGGTAGGAAGACCACATAAAACCAATGTAATGTAGTGGGACAGGCCAAATTTACCAAATTGCTAAATCCGGTGTTTGACTAACCACTTTCATAAGAATATTTAAACAGAATATACGTGAAATGAGGAAAGCATGTAAGTGAGAACCTTATCTAACGAAACCCTGGAGAATCTCAGTCATTCTAACTCTGTCATCGTGCCCCAAGAAACCGCTGCACGTTTTAGAGTGACGTTCTTGCCTTGCAGGACTTGCAGTGTTATGCTCAATACCAATTACGTAATATCATTCTTTAGTGCAGTAATAGTGTAGTAATGCCTCTAAGCCCCAGGCATGGGATATCGCCCCATTTTGCTGGGTGCTGCACACAGAACAAGGACTACCAATATAAACAGTAATGAGCTCACAATGCAAATACTATCTGCCTTTGCTTGCCTGGGTGGGATGCACTGCGAGGCACCTAGACTGGGGACACTGTATACATACATTGGCTGAAATCATCAAGATGCTGAAGTCCAGGAATACTGCTAAATTGTATTCTCCGTATGGGAGGAGATCTGCTCACATTTTTTCCTTCATTATGTTTTAATCATATTCTAAAGTAGAATTCATTCTGCATTGCAATATGCTCTACAAATAATATACATTACTAATAGAAGATTGCCCTTTGCCTAATATTCCACACTGAAGCCCAAATCTTCAGCCTCCCACAAGGACGCATTCACATTTGCACACATCTGTTTGAAAACTGAGACTGTGAAACCCTAGAGTCCTATTCTTACTCGAGCACCAAAGACGAAAGAGGAGAGTAAAGGAAAAAGGCATTAGCTACAGAAAATCACCTTCTTGTAAAACTGTTCTTTACGGATCTGGGTTACATCCTCAGAAATATAATCCTTGTGTTAGACAGTTAACATGCAGATGAGGTTGCTCATATAATAGCACACCACTGACAACAACCTGGGAGATCGTGGCAAGATTTCTTTTTTTAAAATCTTGCAATATATGTTTAAAGATGTAAAAAAGAACTGTATTTTACAAAACATTATTTATCAATAGAGCCGGGTATAGCTGCGAATGCACAGCATGGACGCCACAAGAGCGGAGACAGCATTGTAATGAAAAAAGCGTATCCATCATCAACAATACAATACTTACTTTGACCTAAGGTCAGGTTTGTACAGTTACACCAGATGTTAGATTTCAGCTGCTCTTTGAAATGAAGAAACACAATGGTTACTATTCCCGCAGTGTTGTGGATTTCATTAAACAACAGGTTTATCTTTCAGCTTTAAAATGTAGAGCAAGATTAGGATATTCTAACGTTTAGGTTTCAGAAAGGATCAGTAACCATAATGTAAAGTAGGACTGGCACTGTAAAATGACTATTTGCAATGCACTGCACAGGGCTGTCCAATAGAAAACCTGGAGATGGCAGTGCTACGGGCACAAGATCTCCATGGACCAGATGATGAGTTGCAAGCTTGCCCACTCTAGCATGGCAAGCGCCCACTGTTCTGAAGAGGGCAGACCTGTGTTCAGATGGGCTCAGGTCTTGTTGCTTCAGGTTGTACTACTTCTCTCTCCCCATGGAGCGCCACCTGAGAAGGGACCCCATGCTGAGAGCCTACCTGGGGACCTGCCAGGACCCTTCCCCCCTCTTTTGCACTCTCAGAGGGGCCAAGCCTTAAGCAGTCAGAGGAGATGGTTAGTTCAAGATGTCTTTGGTCGTTCCACAAAACTGGCATAGTCCCTGGCTGTGGGTGGGAGGGAAAAGGGATTGCTTCCCCAGAAACATAATCCCTCCATAATAATTGGAAGGGGTAAGAAGTGGGATTAGCCTGCCTCCACTTCCTCGATGAGGTGACCAGAGTAGTTGGGTTCAAGTCTAGTCCTGGAGTAATGCAGACTCAAGGTGCTCCAGCCTCAGGCCAGGCAGTTAAAGGGCAACCTGGCCCTGAGACAGCACAGGTTTGAGACTGCAGCAACTGTTCTGCTTCATATGGTGTTTAATGAATACTTCTGTGTGCTTCCTACTGCTCTGTGCCTATCACAGTCTACCTATCCCGGCCAACTAGGGACCCTTTCTCCTCTCTCTCAACTTCCTCCAAATCTTTCTGCTGATGTTCACCTTTTAGGACTCCTCCATCCTCATTCTGCTAAGCTGTTGTCACTATCCTGTGTTCTGCCTTGTATTATTTAAGCTGCCTGGAGCAGGAATTGTGTGTTCTTAAAAAATGAATGCCCCTCTAAAGCACTCTTATTAATTATTATTAACCATTAATACCTAAATTGTGAAAGCAAATATGAGACAGAAGACTGATCTATAATTAGACACTGAACAGACCTCCGAGTTATGTCGTTTCCCCCCGCCCCCCCCCTCTTCGGCGCTCTCAGTCTTTGTAACTGGGTCTCCAGTTGGTACAAGGCAGGTAAAGCAGGGGAGTGGGACACAGTCCCTGAATTATTTCATTAAAAATTAAAGCTGTATAAAACTGTATACATTTCATTAACTAACCATTGCAGCAGGCTTTGCAAATATTCCAAGGGAAGCTAATCTCTTGGTTTTAATTAGATTGAAGGTCTCTTGCAAATGCTACTACTTTAATATAAAGGGAATATTCTTTGCAGGAATTAGACAACAAGGATTCCCAGCTTGGATCACTAGTCATGCACCAACACAATGAGCTGTGTAGCAGCTAAGATTGCGGCATGAAGAACATCCCTGATAAACCATCTTAAAAGCAAACAGTGGTAAGTCTGGTGCATCCTTTCTCCTCCTTTGCACGTCTGACTGCAAACCATCATCCTTCACCACAGACAGCCTACTTCAACCTTAACCAGAACTCCTCCCTGCTTAGGGCACTTGGTAGTGACTTCAGGAGACAGGAGTTGAATTTGTCACTTTTAGTATGAATGTGGGCAAGTCCGGTAGGTCCAAATCCACCTGAATGTGCCCAGAGGAAGAACCTGCGGGGCATTGCACTCACTCTGTTTTGAACCTGTTCCCTTCTGGCAGGTGTATACACTTCATTCAAGTTGCAGAAAAACCATGAGCTGCAACTAAAATGGGGAGGAAGAAGAAGGTGGTCCTCCGGCCTTTTAGGCCAGGCCAATCCATCATTGCTGCAGGGACACAGCAGGTGAGGGGAAGCTGGCCAGGAGCTCAGAGGTAGAGACACGAGAGAGAGGGAGGGAGGAGAGAGATCTTTGTTGTTATTGGATTTGGAGCCCATTCCTCCATCTCAGGAAACTTTCATTATTCTGACAATGGGTGGTCCCCGCACAGTAACCTACAGACTCCAATGACCCAGTATCCAGCACCCAAGGGCTCTGTCTGGCATCGTTGCATTTATTGTTCCATTCAGTGGGGCCTCTTAAACACGGCAGCGGTGCCCCAAGAGGATGCCTGCCTGGCTGTGAAGTGAGAGTCAGACTTGGCTCGTCAAGCTGATGCTTTTTTGCCTCCTAAGTGGTGATCACAGAGAAGGGCAACCAGAGCCAGAGGTTGCAGGCCACCCATAGTGTAATAGGAAAGGCCCGATGACAACCCTGAAAAGTCCTTTTGCAAGAGGAGAACCCACAGGAGCTACCATAATAGCAGGAGCTACCAGAGAGAGTTGAGTTTGTTGTACCCTCGCCGCCAGCTTCTTGTTACAGCGGGAGAAGTAAAAAGGGTCTCCTCTCTTCACCCATTACTCAGACTTGCATAGAGCCAGATGGGTGATGCTGAGCTGCTGCATGCATCCGAGATGCAGTCTTAATCCACCGCCGAACACTTCTTTGTGATTGGGGACTGCATTGAATTCTTTGAAATCTGCAGTTGTTTGCTGCCCCTCTTCTCAAGCTATTATCCCCTGCCAGGAGATGAATTTGCAGATTTCCGACCAAGATCCAATCTTCTTTCCCTTATCAACTATAATAGAAAATTCTGTAGTTACAAAATTACAAACTCGCCTCCTGGATAAACGTCAATCTATGTTTAAAAGTGGAATCGGCGCTGAAGCCGCCTGTAACAATGCATCACTTCAAGCCAACATGGTGCCCCTTCGCTGCTGATTTCACTTGACCCCGACAGCCTGCGTTGGATACTGTGAACCAGTCAGCTCAGATGTTGCCTCCAACATCTTCTCTTTTCTCTTTGGATTAACTTCCTTTGTATATAAAAGGCCCAATCCTGCACAATGTTATCACCTCCTGGGACACGCTGGAGGCTTCCGCTCTCGCTGACAGTGCCAGGCAGGAACGACTCCGTTGTGAATTTTGCCACTTTGCTACTTCTTTGCTGCTTTTGCTCCCTGTGGAAGCTATTTTTCACGTCTAGGTCTCCTGATTTTCATGCTTCTGCACTTCATTAATGAGGCCAGACACAGGAGTTATGCTTACGGCTTTCCATTGCACTAATGACAAATGCCACCACTGTGCTAAGGGCTTCTTTCATCAGCAATCTGGTGCGGTTTGGGTTAATGATTGGTTGTTCAAATTTAGGGGATCGTGCTTCTTTTACCACTTTGATATCATTAGTGCTTCTCTGCCACCTGTTACTGACTCACCAGGACACTGGGCCTGTTGGCTATGACATGGAAAAGTCAGATGTGGACTTTATAATGACATGCCGGGGGCTCAGTGCGCCGAGACCAGCTGCACTGAAGCACTACGGCTGGGCTCCTTCTCTGGGCAAAAGTCTCACAGGATAGCCCTCCTACATCAGGAAGTTACCTGGCTGACAACTGAAGTTCACATCTCAGGTGAACCCATATTGTTTTGTCCTACCTAGCCATATCTATCAACAGTCTCCTAGTTAGGTACCTAGTTTGCTAGTTGATTTATTTTTAGCCCTTCATTTCTTATTGCAAATAATTCTTCCCTGCTTGTTTACTCTGATAACAAAAAAACATTTTGGGGATAATTCAGTTAAAAAACCTCTATGCACATATGCAGTATTTGCTATTGATTGGAATTCGAGAGCTGAGGGGTTAGTTAGTACATAGTTGGGGGATAAGAGATCTACCAATCTGTTCCTGGGCTGATTTTTAAGAGGTTCTTTCATTGATCATCCACACTTCCCAGTTTACAAGCTCTCACTACTTAAGTGAGCTGAACCCCAGAGTTGAAATTTAATTGACTAATAATTTACATTTTTAAGCAGTTCCGATATATAATATTTGATCTTTAAAAAGAAGATCCAGGGAAACAGATTCTGCTATGGTGCTTTCTTAGGGCTTCATTGTGGGAGCTACACAGGGTAGCTCTTTCCCGCTGGCAGTCTGGCTGGGAAAAGTTGCCTTTCAGAGAGCAAATTCCTCAGCTTCATTTCTCCAGTTCCCTAATTTTGATTCAGAGCCATATCTTTGTTTCAAGGTTTATGTAGATAAACCTCAATTTTGTCAATCTCAATTTTGTGTAAGAAGTAGGATCAACTTCTAATTTCCAGTGTTAAATCCCAGGCTGTATTTTCTGCTGCAATATTCTCAAGATGACTGTGCTAGGTTATGTCCCATGCTGGGCTTGACACTTCAGGAAACTAAAGTAACTGTAACTTCATTTATTTATTAAGACCACGGGCAAAGACTGAACCCATCTTGGATGCAGAGAGCTTTAAAAGTTCAGGTTAGCATCGAATGCCCCAAACTATAAATCGATGCCACCTCTACTGCCCAAGCACTTGCACAGTTATACAACTGATCTTCCATGAGGGTCTGCTGAAATCAGTAGGTGACAAGTTTAAAACAAACACGAGAAAGGACTTTTTGGTACTCATCATGTAGTTAACTTGTGGAATTCATTGCCATGGAGGTGGTAGAGGCAGGCAGCATGGCCAGGTACAAAAATGGGCTGGATAAATTCATAGATCTATTAGTGGCTATTGAACAGAATGGTTGGATATGTTTCCTCTGGCATTTCAAAACCAATAAATGGTGGATGCCAGAAAGTGTACTCAGTAGGGGAATAGATCAGTCCAGAGACATCCAGTTCAATGCTCTCTCTATGTAGCATCCACTTCTGACAGTGTTGGAGACAGGGTACAGGGCTACATGGACCATTGGTCTGACCCAGTATGACACTTCTTATGTCCTTAAGAGAGATGGCCAGCAATGAGAACACTAGCCTGAGCTCCAGGAAACCCATGTCCAATGCCTCCCCCTGCCCTCAGCTTCCTGCGTGGTCCTGGCAAGTCACAGACATGCATTCGTAAAACAATGCTGTCCTCACAGGGAGCTTGTGGGGATAGGTGTTAAAGATTTGGACGTGTTCAGGTGTGCAACTGTGGTGAAACAACGTATGCAACAGAGACCAGTCCCTCTTCTGCCACTGACTCACTGTGTCACCCTGGGCAAGTCACCCAGTCTCTGTGTACTTCAGTTCCACATCTTTAGGTAGGGCATAATGGCCTTTCTGTACCTCCCTTTGAAGTTGCTTATGTAAAAGTTGTAAAGTTTTTTGAGGGCCTCTCAACACATGCTTCTAGCAGACACTGTGTTATGCGACAGGATGTTGCTTTGTTGGCTCTCAGCACTGCATATGAGTGAGGCTTTATAGTAACTGGTTAGGTAATGAAGCTATAAGCCTTCTCCTGCTTTTCTTTACATGCACTTAAACACAAACCATTTTTTTTTACTGTTATTTATTGGTGGGCTGTCTGCTGCCTTCCTTTGAATAGTGCCCAGCTGATCTGATTTTAGGGATGAGGATGCCCAAAGGTGCTGGTGATCTTTGTGTCTGGGGGATGGACTCAGGTTAGGGTTGTACAGCATACAAGAAACCCCCACCTAAAACCTCATGCCCAAAAGCTTGTCCAACATCTCTCCCAGCTATATAGTTGGTCTAATAAACAATATCACGGAAAAAAACCCTTTCCTCTCCTTGCCTTTCCTGGACCATCAGAGCTGTAACACTCCAACCCAATTGATAACATAAAGTCTTTAAATGCCTTCTCCACCAGAAAAGTGCTATTATTTGTAATTTGAAAAATAGGTCCATTTCACCCATGAATACAGTCTCTAGGAGCGCGACGTGCAGACTTTCACCTGAGACTCTAGCCTGCATTTGGTCCATGCTGAGATTGAACATGACAGATCGCTGCGGTGATAGAGTCTGAAGAAAGATAATACATACTGAAACCCCGTGAAAAGCCCATTGAAGTGAGTCAGAGTCTTTTTTGATTTTGGTGAGATTTGGATCCAGCTGGGTAAAGGTCTACTGTGCTCTCAAGTGACACTTTGCCACATGGGATCCCAGATCTAAAAGGACAGTACTAGAAACACCATTTACTACTGCCTGGGATAGCATCCCTTTGGACATCCCTGACCTCTCGTGTACAGGGACATACTTCTTGCCACATGCAGTCAAAAAGGGGTTAACCCATCTCTCTGTATCTAATCTGGTATATCCTGACCTAGCAAAAATTTCCACTGACCTGTAGAGGAGAAGTTTAATGAATGTAGAGTGTCTTTTTGGATGCTATGTGGCTTCATCTACCCTACTGCTCAGCTGTGTATTTGTCTATATGCTCAGTCCATATTTCGATACAGAAGAACTACAATGGATGTGAGATCAGGCCCTGACAGGGGGAAAATACTATGATTCTCAGTTACAGACCCTGTAATGCAGTCCTGTTAAGGCCCAAAGAATCAAATCCATATTCCAAAGGTCTTCCTTGACTATTAAAGGTAGTTTGAATTAGGTTCCTTTTTTTTTTCTGCTGGAGGTAGGTCAGATCCTTCACTTCTGTAAACTGGCTGTGCCCCATCAACTTCAGTGATGGGATGCTGATTTCCACCAGATGAAGATCTGCTACTAGATTCTAGAGACTGTGCGAAAATATGCAGAAACCCCTCCTGCAATCTATACAGGCTGCTGATTCTCCTCTATCTTCAGATTCCTGTTGCCGCAGGCTATTACATCAATCTATTTTTTTTTTCCTAGTGACTAGTTTACATCTTAGACATAGAACAAAGAAAACTATTGGTGTGATCTGAGTTTAAAGCAGCAAGTCATGGATGTCATGCTTGTACTTGCATGGTAGTTAACATTCAGCTGCTTAGAAAGAAAGAGGATTCTAATGTGTTTCAACACCGCAGAGGGTTTTTCCCCCCTCATAGGTACACTTGGAACATGCAAATATTGATCATTCCTACTGAGTGTATAGAAAAGTGTGTCTACACACCTGTAGCATAATTACCAGCCTCATATTCAAAACATATGCTCCATTTCATAAATAAAATCTTTTAACACTGTGCTGTTGATCAGACCCAAGGAGCAGGGAATCCAGCGTCACTGGATTCTCCGTAGGCTGCTACTTCCACTGAGCCTCACAAGTGAACATTATAATTAGAATCAGCCCTTGTAATTACATTTATATTGCTAGCATTATAAGGCAAATGTTCGTCTATCTGAGTTTTATCTCCTAGTGATAAACTGAATTGTAACGTCAGACTCCTGCCTTTGCACCGTGATTTATCGTGGGGGTCTAACATGAGAACATCTAGGGAGTTTTGAGATGATGGATTGGCACTTGAGAGCTGTGCGGAGCAGGAGATGAGCATCTCCTTTTCTGTTCTGTGCCTCTGAGTTAGCAGCTGTAGCCCCCCAAAGCATTCCCCTTCTCAAATCCCTTGTAAGTCTATTGTCACTGGCAGCTCATGTTAGTCACTTTGGTCATCTAGTCCTTATGTGAAGTACTTCGGTGCATGAAGGCATTTCTGAATTCCCCGACTTTCTTTATTTTCAGCGTATGTCCCCTTTTCCTTTCGTGTGACACGGGGTTTCTGACATCGCTCTTGTTTCACTCGGCATGGTGTATCGTACGACAGTGCCCACTCAAGGCTCCTTTTTTTTTAGAGCGCTGACCTACTTTTGCTGTAGACATTCTCAGCTCCTATGCTCGTGACTGAGGCTGTCCCCTGCCCTGCCTCACCTGCCTGCTCTCCTTTGTTTTTTCTTCTTCAAAGAATACAACATCCAGAACTGGAGATTGCTGCTTCTGACTGCAGCCTCATCTGTTCCTTTGAATAGCGTCCAGCCGATCTGCCTCTAGGGGTGGGGGCTGCCTGAAGGTGGTGGTGATCTTTGTACCTGGGTGATGGACTCAGGTTAGGGTTACACAGCATACAAGAAGAAACCTCCACATTAAACTGAATTAAATCTCTCTTTCCTGATGGGCCTCCGCAGCAGGGCCAGTGTTACTGTGCAGACCTGAGGTTCTGGCCTAACAACAGGGCTAACAACAAGCTTGGTGCTCATTTTCCTGTGGTTTGCAGGGCACTTTCCCATTGCTCTTTTTCTATTTATGTTTAGGCTTCCCTTTCTCTTTGGGGTCCTGATTCTGCACCCCTGACGTTACTGAGAGCTTTGACACTGGCCTTCATGGGAATAGGAGTAGGTGCTAAGTACCGTCTCTCTCCCAGTGGAGTGGCTTTTGTTCATCCTCATCTCTTTATTCCTTTACGTTCACCACCACATCTCCTATACAACTCTCTTGTTCTCATTGCCTTCTCACTCTCTGCTTTTCTTACTCTTTTTCTCTTCTTGATTGACTCTGTACCCACTGAAGAGCCGTTTACTTGTAAAGACTGTCTCCATCTCCCTTGATAATGCAATGGGATCCATGCATTTGTGTTCTCGGGTCAATCAACATATTCAACAGCCAGGCATCTTGCTTGAGGCCTTTCTCAAAGCCCTGTTCGCTCCAGCAGGACTCAGGCTTTCAGTCAGGCATGCTCGTATGTCCTTAGCTGAACTGGGACTTACCCCAGGGTCTACTGATGGGGCTGAATTGGTGACCCAAAGGTGAAACTGCTCTGTTTAACTTGAGACCTACCCAGCCTGCCATCTCAGTTCAGTTTTCTCTGTATTGTTTATGGATGAAAGGTGGGTGTCAGCCACCAGTTTCAGAGCTCATCCACAAAACTCTACCTTAAATACATCCAAGCCTCTTTTAAAAGGCCCATTTCTGCTGTGCTGCTTAGAGAGAAACCCAAGCTGACCTCCATATAATTAGCGCATTGTTGTTCCTGGGCCTTTTCCTCAAACTGCTGCAATTTGTATAACAGTGATTCTCAACCAGGGTGCCAGGGCACCCTGGGGTGCTTTGAAAATCATTCAAAGGGGGATACGGGGTGCCATGCAATGCATGGTTAGGTGTGAATCAAACATGATTCACAAGATAAATTCAGAGATTTCAAAAGGGAATCCATAGTGTCCAAAGCACTCCGAGCTGTTGTGAGCTTTATGAGTTCTTTGCAACAGATGAATTGCTCTGTTATTTTTCTGTAGTCAAAAAACCAAGTGAAGGGTCTTGATGCCCATCTTGCTGGGGTCATCTGACCCCAGAGGTCTTTCCTGCTCATGTGCAGGGGGGCTGGACCCGATGATCTATAAGGTCCCCTCCAGCCCCTGAAACAATTATGAAACTATGAAAAGTAAGAGCTGGCATTTTCCAAGGGGGACGGGGGGCTGAGTCTACTGAAAGGGGCGTTGAGCATGAACAGATTGAGAACCACTGCCTTAAAGTATCAGCTCCTTGGAGCAGGACCCATTATTCTTCAGTGTTTGGGGACAGGGCACTTCTATAAAGAACAATCAACATTACCATTTTTAGCCTGTGTTTTTCCTACTTTCAGTTATCCTGATTCCTCCGCCTCCTTTTTGCCCTGCTGTTTCTTATAAAAATGCATCTAACTACACAATTTCCTAAATCGAAGAGCAAGCTCTGCTGAGTGCTGTTGCTCGGCTGTCTGACAAAAATGTCACAGGCATAAATAAGTTATTGGTCCTGTCCTCTTGAAACCTCACGACATGTTCCCCAAGTCACTCTTTTATGGAGATATATTATCTCACTGAGAATTTCTTGTCAAACTATGTTAAGTAAATAAAGGAGAGGTGAAATATCAGCAACAAAGCTAACAAATGGAGCTGAATGCTCCACTTGAAAGAGCAGATCTAGCTGTTTACCATGCTAATCTGAAATGAAATGAAAATGTATGTTTTTCATCTTTTCAGACAGTGATCTTCAAATACAGGTAGCTAAGGTTTTTAACTATACAGGCTATTTTTTTATTAGAAAAAACTATGTGAAGGTATTTTTGTGTGTGTGTGGCTGGAACAGTATAGTCAGTAGATGAATTGAAATATCCATTATCTAGTGACCTGTGCCCAGATGTCATCTGAGCCTTTGCTTTGGTATTTAGCTAGCTAGCTGTGTGTACATCCAATTAGCTAGCATCAGGCAAGGTCTTTTTTAACTTGCAGGGGCTGGAGGTGGGTGTGCAAAAGAAAAGTAGTTAAAAAAAATCCGCCGTTTCTTTCTGTTAACTTGCCTACGGGTTGAAATCCCTTGTCACCATAGGGGAAGGGGAGTGCCCCAAACACAGTAGCAATTGCTACTTTTATGTCTCAGACAGTCATGCACTGTAGTGTTTGTAACCACTGCCAGCACCTCACCGATTTTGGGCGCGTGTGCTCTAGACATTAGGCCGCGGGAATGACAGGGCATCTAATACCTTTTAGGTTCACACAATAAATCTTCTCATGCGCAAGGGTCATAGATTAAAAGCACCTTTCTTCTTTGGCGGAGATAAAGTGAAGCACGTGGTGTAGCTAGAACTTAAGTTAGTTAAATTCAGAGTAACCCAAGACCAGCACCATTACATCATACTGAGAGACAAACCCAATTATACCTCTAATCAAGAACAGGTAAGCCGCTCGCCCAAACTCAGCAGCGTGCTCTCTCCAGAGAAGTCCTGGGACTGGCCTTTCTTATCTATAACATAATGGGATGTTGACCCTCGACCCCATTCGAGGCAATGGCAAAAGCCCCATTGACTTCAGCAAGGCCAGAATTCAGTACATGGTTGGACACACCTTCCCCACCTCTCTCTCTCTCTCTTTCACCTATCCAAAGGGGAAAACAAAAGATCATTTGGGCCCAGTCCCGTGGCTTCCACTGATTTTAATGACTCAGTGTCCCCAAAAGGTTTTTTTGCCTGACGAGTACAGGCTATTTATTGCTGTATCATCCAAAACACTCAGTGCCATTATGCTAGCTCCAGTCTTGTGGCATCTGCATTGATACACACATTTCTCTATTCATTTGTCAATGCGAACCCATTTAGTGACAAAGAACGCAAATGGATTTTGAAAACGAAATATTTCCATTTCTAATCTGCGATGCTGCAGCCCCTCCCAGTCTCCCTCCAGTTCCTCTCCTCTGCACCACTGCACTAAATAAATTAACAAGTTATCAACAAGACTGCAACACCACTACAGGCTTCCCCCATTACCGAGCCTGTCATTGCCACTCAAGAATCTCGTGGAATGTGACAACTTCACAGCAGAAGGTCACTTCCTCCAGTCACTTTCTCCCCGCTGCTTGGAGGCAACCATTCTGAGAAATGATTTGTTATGGTAGAATAAGAGGCATATTTGTTAGCTAATTCATTCTGGGAAACTCAAATGAGATGAAAAAAAAACAAGCATAGATCTGACAAATGGCATTTAATTATGTCTGAACCTAAAATTCGTAATACATATTTATGGTGCCCTAAGTCATTCACAGCCAACGTCCCCTTTATTCTCTCAACTCGGTCCAATTGCTGACATGGGATGAGGGCGTTAGTGATGGGTAATTCAGGGCTATTTGATGTTCCTTCATTATGGCATGTTTTCTTTACCCCTTATCTTCACAGCCCCCCCTGCCCTCAACGTGTGGTATGCTGCAAGCTAGAGAGAGTCTTTTTCCATGAGTGATGGGATAACTCTGTTCTCCCCACTCAAACGCAGCCACCTCTGGGTTGAAACATGGCGCCTGTCTGACCCTGCAGCACAAATGGAAATGGCTTACCAGCCAGCATGTCCCTTGAAGGTATCACAGCCAAGGATCAAGACATTTTTTTTTTTTTGGCAAAAATCTTGTTGGTCTAATAAAAGATATCATCTCTACTACGGGTCCTGATTGAAGTTAGTGAGAGACTTTTCCCTGTTTTCAGTGGACTTTAATCTAGGCCTCAATTACTGATTTCATGTAGGTCTGATTCCTCCCGGCTTTGCTTGTTAGATTGGATGGGATCATGAGCCAAGGTGTCATGATTCAGTCGATGCATTGCCCAGGAATACTCGGGGGATGCACAAACTCAAGAGGAAATTGATCCCGTAGCTCAAAATATTACTACTTGCTGCATCAGCTTTTCCCTCTCGGAGGTTTTCTGCAAGCCGAGATAGTACTTTTCATGCTTTTTGACACCGCAGCCCTGGCAAGGCACTAGAGACACTACCTTTCCCCTCCTTTCTCTTGGCACGTTGCCATGCAAGCGCACTATGCCGCTTCAGGTTTTGTTCTCTGGTGGGAAATTTCATTTGACCCTTTCAAGTGGGACAAGAACAGATATTAGATTTGTTGACGATGAAGTGCTTTTATCTGAATTCAACAAAAGAGGTACAATGAAAAGATTGCAGCTGCTCAGCTAAAGCACCGTGCCTATTACAGAGTTCATATGCATTTACAAGTGGCACATCAGTGAAGGTTCTCCTCACCCGAGCAGATGTGCACTGCAAACTTGTTAATCTTTCTGTCAGCTCTGCAAGCTTGCCATGCTTTTGGGAAAATGTTGCATTTGACTTCTTTGCTAGAATTTGCAATGATAGAAACACTATTGGTAGGTAAGAGCTACAGCCTGGTGGTGCTTTGTCTGTTTGGTAAGTCTTCTTCCAGGCCTCTTTCTATAGGACCGGATAGCTGTGTCTGGTACCACAGATGACTCACAGTGTACCGAAATGTTGGGAAAACCATTGCCTCGTCAGCACCTGCTATGCTAAATATACATCCATCCACTTACCCAATAAACAGAAGGGTCATATACAGTTAATTTCCCCATTTTCTTTTTTATATATATATATATATATAACATTTCATTGATTCTAAAACTTATTGCTCTAAAAATGAAGGTTGCAAGTCCACTCAGACAGGAAGCAAATAATTCAGACTTGGCATATAAGATTAAAAAAGAAAGTACCTATTGTCTGACGTCATACAGCAACTATACCATATAATAAGGGCAATAAAGCATCTAATATCCAGAGAAAACCCTGATGAAATTCAGGAAAGGCTATGACTTGTGGTCAACCAATGGTGCAAAAGTAACAACATGAGCTCTACCAGATTCTGAAGAGCTGGGGACACGTGAGAATGACTGAAAAGAAATCCTGACTTATTTCAGAGCGTGCAAAGGTGGTTCAAAATTTGGGCCAACAATATCAACTAGGAGTAAAGGAAAACTTATGACTTTAGCATTATTTCATATTTGTAGTGCTATAGCTCCCTGAGGACCCGGTCAAGGTTAGGGCCTGCAGAGCTGCTTAATTTGCGCCAGCTGGAATTTCCTTGGAGGGACCATCCATGAGTGCAGGCCAACCTGCACCGGCCTCACTTCTCCCATGTCTTCGGCCTCAGCTCAGGAAAGCTATTAGATAAGGGCCACACTTCAAAGGTCCACCTAAACCTTCTGTTTGCTGGGCTTGTGTAGCTAAGGCACACAGCTTTTCTATCCAACCATTCACAGGGGAACAACGAAGCTGGCCACACTTTCACAACGCGGGAGCAGCACGGCAGATGCATAGTGGGGACCAGAATGTGGCGTCAGATGTTGTATAACGATCACCATTTTCCCACATATAACCAGCTTATGAGATTTCACTAGAATAGCTTCTCAAAAATCTGCCCTGCTGAAACAGCATTGACAACTGAACGTGTTTTACCTGCGGTACAGCCAGGCTGAGACCGTCCCTTCGTGCAAAAGAACGCAGCAGCAGAGCGCAGCCAGGAGGATGATGCCAAAACCGATGCCAGTGGAAGTGATGCAACAATGAAAACTCAAAGCCACTGGACTACACAAAGAACGAGCAAGCTCCGCCTCATGCCTAAAAGTCCCTGTAATCTTACAAAAGACCCATAGCCATACAACTGGCTTTGCTCCTTTCCATTCCTTACCATCAATGTTATTTTCATTCCCCATTTCACATCTTCCTTCTAGGACCAACCAAGCGTGTCCCCTTTAAGTCAATAACTAAGCTCTCATCGACTTAAATGGGACTAGCATTTTCCTAGACAATGGTGTGTCTGCCTCTCTCACTGTTTCCCCTCATCACCAGATACTCAACCTTGTTCACACTTCTCATCACAAACATCCCTGGAGGCTACATAGAAATATCCTGTAGACATAATGGGCACAGATCTCTATTGCCATGCACCTTGGGCAGTCCATTCTAGCACTATAAAATACTGCCAGGTCATTTAACGCCTGTTTTGTACTCAGTTTGCACTGGTAGGAATGACTGCATAAAGCATGGAGGACAATGGAGAGTCAGAGGCCATCCCACTGGGCTAATCCCACTGTAATCAATGGGAAGATTTCCACTGAGTTAAACAGACTTTGGATCTGGCTCATATTTCCTCGCCGGTGACTTTCTACTTATCACGTTGTCACAAAGGGAGTCTTTTCATATTGCTCCTCACCAGGTTTCTTTGCTGCCTTCCAGCTGGCAGATCCGCAGCACAGGACTGGCTCATTGCCAGTTTAACTCAGACCTGTGGCTAGCTAGTAACTCTGATCTTGCACAGCATTTTTGTTGTTGTTGTTTCTCTTTTAACCAGACAGCGGCTGATGGTGCTCAGCGGGCAACACCACGAGTCGTGATTTCATCAGGGTAGCAATCCACTTCCAGCATCAATTCATGTATAATACATTGTACGGACGTTGCCTTCCTGTAAGACACCACTAGTCACCCATTGTGCCCAGTCCTACTAGTTGCAGCCCCTCAGATGGTTGGTGTCTTTCCTACCTGGTCAGGTTTCCAGTGTCTGTTAGCAAAACCGGTTCCCACAGCTTAGCGTTCAAGGTTCAGGACCTGTTCAATGTTGTGGATATTTATTGCTGACGAAGGTTGCAAGCTGGCAAAGTCTGTTCTAGACGGTTTGCACTGCTCCCAGTACAAATCGGCATTTACTCTGCAGGGAAAGAAGAAGTAAAAACTTTAGCCAATAAACGGGTAAATGTCATTTCGACAGCGATCGACAGTAAGTCACCGTTTCCTTTCCTAACCCTGTCCCCTCCTCAACCATCTGGGGGGATGATTTTACCTGATAACCTCATTTTCCTTCTCTTTTTCCTGCACTCTTCAGGGACATATCTTCTAAGGGAGACCTTGTGTTTGCAGAAAAATTCAGGCACTGCTAACAAGCAGGACCTACTTCGAGCAATTAGTGATTTTAGGTTCCCTCTGTGTCCCAAGTGGCTCTGGTAGTTTCCTTTCATTCTTTCACATTGTTGGGATTATTTACACAGCTGTTCCTGTAACATTTTTTCTAATGTGATTCTTATTTTTTTAAATGTATGTGTTGTTGGGGTTTTTTTCCCCTTCCATTTTGATTTTAGAACAGTATCAGTATATGTGTGGTCCAATTGCTTCCAGCGTAATTTGCTATTGGTAATTAAAAACACAGATTTAGCCATACACATGTTTAAAACAGGCCTGTATTCCTGACGGGTATACACATGCAACTTTTGAGATCAGAACCCAAGCAATCTAAAATTCATCATCAAATTATAATTTCAGGTGTCTAATATTGTATCATTTTCCTCACTAAATATGACCGGCTGATTCTTGAAAATGCATGCATGCATCTTTACAGATTGTGTTTGGGTGTACAACTGCTTGTTGGATTTGTATGCGCAATAAATACAAAAACCAGAGACTTACATGTGAAAAGGCCAGCTAGCTGCAAAACCAGCCATTGCTGGCAGGAACGCTCAGTTTGTCTGTGTGGCAACAATACACCTGCATATGAACTATACACCTAATTTTCCACATGTGTTTTGGAAAATGAAAATCTTCATGTGAAAGTAAAGAACTAAATGTTGTGGCAGATATGCCTCTACCGGGGATGTTAGGTTAAATTCACAGTTGGCATAAACAGGAATAAATGCACTGAATTGTGCTTGCTTACATCAATTCATCTGACCCATTTCCTTTAATTAACCATAGAAATGCATTGGTTTGTAGTTTTATCATTTTTATATGTACATTTTGCATTATATTTTATAATCTTCTCCCTTCCATTTAGCCATACACACATTTAAGACAGGCCTGTACTTCTGATGGGTATACACATGCAACTTTTGAGATCAGTTCCCTTCCATTTTCCCTTCCTATTCCTAGTATATGAAAAATAATTTACTTTTACGCCAAGAATGTCAGGTCCCAACCATTAACATGGTGACAAGCTGTTGGGTATTTGTCTTTCTGAAAATCAGGCAAATTAAGTGCCTAAACATGGACTTAGGTGTTTGATTTCCAGCACCTATTTCTAAAAACCTGGGCCCTGAAGGATAAAACTCTGATTGTATATGTGTAATATAAATTGCCAGTCACTTTTATTACATGTCTGTTTATATAAAAACCTTAGAACACATTTAAAAAATGTAAACTTTCCTTAGTATGTTTAACACTGTGTCGAAAGAAGACTAATATAAGCACGGGGCAGAAAGAAAACAAAAGTTTGACAAATGTTTCTGATCAATCCTGGAGAAATCAATAGGAATTCACTCACAGCATGATTTCATTTAACTTTCCATGCTATGAATAGTAACCTGGTTTTCTGTTTAAGCTAAAGGGTTCATACTTCTTGGTGAGTTAATTCTCGTGTCAACATGAGAATGGACAGAGAATAGTTTAGGATGGAGGGACTCGGGAAAGACACAAACTGACATTTCATAGACTAAGCAATATGGTGGCTTGACCTTTTTTTTTTTTTCATTTTTTGACAGAAAATTGGGTTTTCAATTAAGTATTTTTTTTTTAAAGCAAAATAATGCCTGTTTAACGTAGAACATTTGGGCGTTTTGTTTTTTAAAAAAAAACAACCCCAGAAAAGTGGCAAAGAAAGAAGAATATTGATTGGGAAATGTGGCTGTGCTGTCTCATGGGAGCTGTAGTTTATGGGGCCCTGGTCTCCTCTACGGGTCACGTGCCTCTGCCGCACAGTCTCCCGGCCACATTCCCACGATGCGCTGTCCTGGGACACCGCGAGTGTAGCTGGCCCCCAGTCTTTGGAGATCAGCGGAGGCTGGACTCATCCAAAGGGCAGCAGTTACAGCATTTCCAAAGCAAAATCCTTTGGTTTATAAGTAAAGTTTTTGGCCAAGATATTTTGGTTTTCCACTGGAATGTGAAAATCTTCTGTGTGGCAGGAACTCTTTCCCCACCACTACTAGTAAGTACAGTTAAACTATTTGTAAGCCACTATGTGGAATTTAATGCTACCCCCCTGGTAGAATAGATCCCAAGCTTGTATGCTGAAATTCAAGTAACTACGCTGATTTAAAGCAAATGAGCCTCTGTGTCTCTGTATTTTGTTTGTGCGTGTGAGAGAAAATAATCTAGTCTTATTTAGCTGAAAATCTGACTTTTACAGTTAGCACCTAACTCCATAATGCACCAGACCAAAGTTTGGAAACAATGCACGTCAGGCACTGTGAAAGCCTCCAAGCTTTTGCCTTGGTCCATTACAAGGAAAGTTAGGGATGCAGAAAAAGATCCCAACTTTGTTGCGTGGTAGCTGTTTATATTTAAAGCACATGTCCTATCTGTAGCATGTGATAGGTAGGGTAAGAAACTATTTTAAAACAACGAGTTACACTGGAACGTGACGTCACCATTGAATGCATCGTTGTATCCAGTGTGTGCACGCAAGTGTGTGTGTCTGTGTGTGCACGCCTTTATTTTGGCTCTGATAATATTTTATGAACGTTTTCTTGCAAGTTGATTGGCCATAGAATTTATATTCAACAGCTGAGAAAATGTTTCCACTTTTTGGCGCAACTGCTGAACGTTGCTGTAAAACGAAACAATGCAAAGCCCAGCTCCAACCCAAAAAAGGCTCTGTTGTTATGATCTTTATTTATAACACGCAAAGTAACTAAGTAAAATAGCTGCCTCTGTTTAGCTGCCTGAACAATAGAAAAGTTTATGCGGCTCTTGAGCTGAAATGTTTTTGACAGTTTTCAATTCAAGCTCGTTCGATTTTGTAAGAAATCTCTAAAAATATGAATTTGAAAATCACCAGTTTCATTCTTTGTTCCTTTTGGAAAATTAGAATACATTGTCCAACTCTTCACTTGCTGTGTCTGAGGGAATCCTAGAGATTAGCTGGCAAAAATCAGTGAGGGGCCGTTGCTTAGGAACTGACTGGGTTTTTAAATTATTGCCTGATGTAATAGTTATATTGCCCACTTGCATCTGTTAACAAGCAATACAACAGAATCCACAGGTACCTATAAAGAAATAAACCTGACATTCATTACTTAGCTTGAAAATTCATAAATGGCTTTTCATGCTTGGCAGTGGGAAGAAAAACATTTTGCTCAGGTACTGGTTAATAAAGTGAGCTATGTACTGACTCTACACATATCTATTTTATTTAGATTTATTTACCTTGCCCTAGGGAAAATATGCTAAGATGGAAGTATAGTATATTATTGTAATTACAATTCTGTGGCCCCATGGAAAGACAAGAGCTGCTTTTTTGGCTGTAATGTGTGGTGTAGTAATAGGACCATCCTTTTTTAAACAGAGAATGCAAGCATTATTGATTCATTTACCAAAGCAGGAGAAAGGGGGCTTTCTATCCAGCATACCATTTTGTAGGTCCTGGCAATCCAAAAACCATAACCAAGCTACTCTCTTAGTGGCAGCGATATTACCAACCTTAATCATTCAAATATTATGAATTGGTCCCTGAAAGTCATGAGATAGTCTTCAAAATAATAAGCTTTCTAAAAAAACCCACTGGAGAACAATCTTTACACTTTTTGGGGGGCCGTAAGTTCATTCGTTCAAGCTTTTCTTCAAATGACAAAGACTAGATTTTTTCATAAAAGTTGAGGCCGCTCCCAAAAATGACACCTGTCCAAGTATAATTACATCAGTCCAGGTGTACCAGCTGAGACTCTCCCAAACATTACACCAGCGGCTTTAAATACACACCAGATACTGCAAGACTCATGCTTAAATTCTGGAAGTTGGCAATATTGTGGTAGCCTAACTCTAGGCATTTTTTCCATATGATTCATGAACCACAGTCCATTAAAGCCAATGGAGAGAATCCCATAGACTTTGGAGCCCTTAGTCATGAACAATCCAGTATTTTAGTGTGTGCACATACGTGCAATCCTACGTTGTTTCCACAATGGTCTCTCTATATGCAAACGGGAAACATAACACCTCTGTGCATCTTCAACTTCTTCATAAGCCTCTTTCTTTTGAAGCCACTTATAAACCTGTTCCCAGCAAGTCAAAGAAGTACATGCACACACAGAGAACAAGAACAGTGTACACCACAAATCAATTCTCATGATGGAGTTCTCCAAAAAGTTCCTGTGGAGGCCTGGTCATTTAAGAGTTATTTTGTAGGAGCTGCTCAGGTGTGTGAGATTTTACAGCCTTGGGGCCTAAATCTGCAGTGGCAGACAGCTGAAACATAGTTTGCCATGCATTCCTGTTCCACAGCAGTATCGCGTTGGCGTATTGCAAAAGCCTAGCAAAAACAAACGAAGGGATGTATTCTCAGTTCAACGTGTGGGGATTTATGTGTGCAACTCACATTAGTGTTAATGGGAGTTACATTCCTAAATCCTTGCCCTTTAGCATGATAATACATAATATACCCCTTAATATTTAATTCACTAGGGTCTCAATTTAAAGCATTTTCATATAGTTTGTCCTAATTATAATGGTTTTAATGACAGCTTAAAAATTTCACATGACTGTCTTATCACATACGGTACTTAATTTCTCAAGTGAACAGTTTACAGTTTTACTGTACTGTATTCTGGGAATTTTGAGAACTAAAACACTAAGGAAAAAACGACTTTGTATAATAAAACAACGTTATTATTCCACTTTATTTTATATACATTGGAGCAAACTTCTCAGAGGATGAGGTTAGTCAGTTTGAAGAGCATTTGACTTCTTCTAAGAAGAATTTACTGATCTAGTCTCCACTCTTACTACTCCTGGCTTTGTCTACTCTTGAAGTCCTGCACTGATATTGGAGGTTGGGGGATTTCTAAACAAATGCAAGAAAAATGAGAAGCAAGACTCTGTCTTCCTTTTTGCGCAGAATCAACCAAGACCAGAATCTACTGTTAAAATCACAGTATTTAATTATTCAATAAAGAAGCATATCCATATTGTCCTCTTTTAAATAAATGTCATTTCCCCTAATGTTTCATGTATACAAGTAGAATAATTCTGGCCAGAGAAACTTGGCCAAAGATATCCTAAACTATGTATCCTCCTACTGGATTGTGCTGGACACATTGGCATGATGCAAATTTCTGATAATTCATTTATGCATCTCTGAGTATCTATCTCATCATGGACTTGGAAAGTGCTTTTTTAACTTGCTGTCCCAAATGTTTCCATTGACTTTAATGGGAGAAGGGTTAGACCAACAACTGGAACATCCCATCCTTAATATACCACTGTGCTCTACAGGCAGGACCTATATTTCTCTTCATTTCAGCTCTGTATATCAATAGTCTTCTATTGTTTTTTGCTGCTTTTTGCTGCAGTGATCTGAGTTCTTTAGATGGGGGTTTAGCCTTCTATCTTATAATAGTAATTTTTAAATTGTAGGTAGTGCTACTGCTAGTCTTCATCAGTGGGGGCCCGAAAAGAGCCCTAGGAGCTTAGACATTGGTGGTGTCCATTTTTGTTCAATAGCTTGGTAATCTGAGTACTCCTCTGGGAAGTGGGATATCTCAGTTCTAGGGCCACCTCTGCCTAAGGGAATTTAAACCCATATTTCCCATGGAATAAATGAGGTGAGGGCCCTTTTGTTCCCTCCTGTTGAACTTAGGCTACAACAGCCAAAGGTGCACAAGTCAGGGCCAGAACAGCAAATAATCCTGAATCTGTAGCCTAATGGTTCCAGCCCTTCCTGGGCAGGTTCTAGTCCCTTCATACAGGATTATTTCTGCTTTGTAATATAAGATTACATAGCACAATGTGCATAGACAGACCTTTGTTCTTAGTCCAAGGAACCAATTGCATTTTAACACTTGTCTCTCTCCATTGACTACGTAGGGATCCTATGCACCGAGCCCAATCAAACTGAATTACCCTTGTGGAGTAAGGGGCCTAATATTTAGGTGGTCCAGTCATATTTCAGTGACTAGGGGACTCAGTTTGACTCTAGCCCCAAAAGACTTGGGAAACTAAGCGTCACTGAAAGTAAAAGAGATTCAGGCATCTAAATAACATAGACTCCCTTGAAAATTTTACCGCGTCTCACTGACCGTCCAATTTTTACCTATTCTGTACATTTCCAGTTTCTTCTACAACACTCGTTCTGCATATACAGATCTGATATTTCTAGTAAAGGGGAAAAAACACACAAACCATGACTCATTGAACAGATAAGCAAATTTGGTGAGACTAATATTTACTTGTCCAGTCTATATGTATAGTAATTACTAAATAGCCAAGACTATAGAAGGGATTTCCCTGCCATTTTACATGCCAAATTAGTAGCCTTCAAACTGTCAATTTTTATAAAGACTAAATGATAAAAAAGAAGAGTAATGCTCATTCGTTAGACATTTTTATGGGTAGCTTTAACTGCTTTGTATGGATACTCCACTTGTTGGTATTGTTCCTACTACAGGAAAAATAATTTGGGAGCAACTGCAACGTTTTCAGCTTTCAGTGTTACTATAAAAACAAATCTCGGGAGAATTTTTAGTCTCCTTGTGTTGCAAAGACTTGCAAAGTGAAAGTTTAAACCTGCCTGGTAACAGACAAATCACTTTAAAAGCCAGTATTGTACTGGCTTGGGAGTGCTACAGGAAAAGCTACTTAAAAAAAAAATGCAACAGTACAAGAACTAAGCAAGTCTAATTATTTTTTAAACAAATATATGGAGGGCACCTAGAACCGTGAATACGAGAGAGGCCTTTTCCTACATGTAAATTGTCAGATCCTTGTTGCAGTAGGCATCCAAGCATAGACCTGCTTTGTAGCACTGTTCCCAGTAGAAAGGCATCACGTACGTGCTATAAAACAACAATGTGCTTCTCCTGACTCCATTAAGGCTGAAGTTTTTTAACTTGGGTGCCAGAGGTTAGGCCAAAAGAGCCTGCTTTTTCAAATGTGATAGCATGGACTTTAACATGCTCTTCTGGCTTGCCCTTCACTTCCCCAAGTGCCTCTCCTTGCCAGGGCAAGATAATGGGATTTTCAAGATATGGTCAGTGCGTTAGGGTGTGGGAGTGGACCTAAATAACAGTGAAGACATTGTGCAAACACATGTCCTGCTTGTGACTGAGGGCAGCAATTGCAAATGTTGACCTAAAATGTTAAAATAAGCGTTTTGAGAGAAAAGCCTAAGATTTCCAAAGGAGTCTTAGAGAATCTGGAGCTCCAGTTCCATTGAAGTGTAATGGGATTTGGTGCCAAACGCCAACGAGTTTGAAAGGGTGGGATCTCCCAGGGCTGTTACTTGTTCTCAGCAGATGCTCCGCAGCTCTGGAGCTCCCTCCCTCTTGAGGCCCATCAGAGCCCAAGCCTGGACATCTTTCAGATGTGCTGTCAGACAGCCCGTGTTTAGCAGGCAAAGCTAAGCTGGGATATTGTTTAAGGGCTCTCTGTCTTGCACTAATATTCTGGTTCCCATGTAAGTTATTTCACTAGTCTCCTTTTTTTTTTTTTTTTTTGCAAGCCACCTAGTTCTTCTATTGTGAACCACTCTGAGCGCTGTTGGGAAAGACGGCATATGAAGTGAACAAACAACCACGCATTTTCATGGTACAAAGAAATTAAGACCAGCATTTCTAAACTTGGGCATCTGCAGCAAAAGTCTTAAATGCATATTTAGGAAACCAAAACAGGCAGCTTGTTTTCCAAAGATTCTGCTGTTTCCATTGACTCGAATACAACTGAAATTGGGCCACTTTGACTCTGATGCCTAACTATGGATTGAAGAGCTAAGCTGAAGATATCAAGGCTTGGTTTAAACAAAGCAGCCAAAGCCCTACCATGAAACAGTAGCAGAATTTATTATTTCCACTGTGGAAGCAAATGAAGAGTCATGCACCGGGATGCCATTGCGCGAGCCGACGTACAAGCGGAGAATAGAAAGCCAGCCACTGCCCTAAAGAGCTTGCAGTGTACATGCCTGACTTCAATTTACAGTCTCTAACCACTAGACAGACATGCTGCCCTGCTGTGGGAATTAGCATGTATCAAGCCTTGAGACATTTGTGTAGTAGTAAATCATTTGAATTGTATTACTTTGGTTATGCCACTCCAAATGGAAAGACAGCCGTTATTTCCCTGCCATGTTCCGAGTTGTGCTTTCTTGATCTTTCGCTGTGGCTGAGTGGAATATATTTCCACCTTTAATCCTTCAAACTTTCTGCTGCTTTCATGTACAAATATATACAGTGACTTGTAGTGAGCATTCCACAAATATGCAAATTGTCTGTCAGATTGGACAGACTGCATGCATTTGAAGTTGTGTTGACAGCCTACAGAAAAAAGGCATTCTCAGCTCAAACATGAAAAAGATGTTTATATTTTTTTTTTTCTAAAACAATTTATTTTAGGTTTTCAGCAGAGATGGGAGCGAGCTACTAAGCTTCCACCAGGAGGGAAACTTCTGTAGGAAATTTCTGCTGCTGGGCAAGCCCTCGATCAATCTGCTTGGTTCTCCCCATAACTTGTCTGCATGGCCTAATCCAGTCCATTTTTCTCAAAAACCACCTATTGGCTCAAGCCTCAGACAAAATGCACAGCGGGGGAATCAGGAGCTCCTTTTTACCCAACAGCGCAATGGCTACAGTATTCACATAGGATGTGTGCGACCTTGGGTCAGGTAATTCCTTTGCCCTGACGTGGAGCTGGGATTTGAACTCAGGTCTTCCACTTCTCACGAGAATACCTTTATCAATTCCCCATAAAGCAGCTGGAGGTGGACACTTTCCCCATCTGTCCTGTTGAATCTGTTCCAGTTCTTATAAATAATTAAATAGCCATTGGAATAGGGATTAAATCTGACGCTAGTGAAGTATGATTTAAAACTGTGGTTTGACACAGAAAGGTTTGCTGTTTGACAATAGTCCACATTAACAACCACCTTCTGGCAAAAAGAGTGGGAGAAACTTGGTGACAAAGCTGTTGAATGGAGCCGGTGAGGAATTATCCCCAGTGAGGAGTTCGCATCCAGCTCCAACTACAAATGACACACATGGAAGAGCCTGAATAGACTGAGAGTGGGTCTGGGCAGATGCAACTTTCTCATGCATTCATGGGGCCTCTATGCAACCATTCAGTGTGTTTTTCAGGAGAAGCAAACCATGGATCATCTCCTGAGATGCCCTGTAGCACCACAGTGCACCCTACAAGAACTGGCAACACCAACACCAGAAGCAGTGGCCTGTGCAGACTATTGGGAGCAGACCCTATAGAAAGGTTGGACCGACACGACGAAGAATTAAGAATTGTGATTCAAGTGAGACCCGCATCTAAAAGCTGATCCCTAAAAGCATGTTGACACTATCAGAAGGGTCATGCACAATAAAAAGAGAAAGAGAAAAGAAGCAAGGGACCAGAATAGAGAATTTTTAGTACCTTCTTCTTACAGTGAATCTAAACTGCGGCTACTTGCTACTGCAGTTTGGTTTTTGCTGCTGCATTGGAGATCATTGTTACAATGCTGATGCCAATTCAAATAACAGGATAAGTATTTATTAAAATTAGGTTTTTCTAAATGTTTAAAAAGCAAAACTTAAACTGGCAAGATTCAGCCATAATTATGAAACATCTCCATGACAAGGAAGTACCATCGCTTTGTGCCTGGGATACTGTGGTAGCCATGAATCAGCTTGTCTCCAAACAGCATGTGTATTGGTATTATGGAATTCCATCTCAAGTTATGCCAACCCATATTTAAGCAGTCACTTTAGAGGCTTAATTGTCTTGTATGGGTAGATATTGTTTGCCAATGACAACAGTGAGAAATGGACCAGCCGCTTCAGATGGAATATCTTCAAAGAATATCTTTGAGTTTTCCCCAACAGCGAAGAAGGGGGAACGGATGCCAATAAAATGGTTCAGTATAGAAATGGAGACTCCAATAGTACAGAACAATGAGCCCAACCTGATAAACTTGTAAACATATGGTTATGTGTTTGCAGAATAGGACCCCACAACTGTTACATTTGCCAATAGTCTATGTGGTCGTCAAGAGAAGTGACAGCAAGTCACGCTGCTACTAACTTCATAGGAGTAGATAACTCAGCAAGAGCAATGAAATCATTTGACAGAGGCCAGATTCAGAAGGCATCTGAAATGTCTTTCTTTAAAGATAATCATGTTAGGAATCAAAAGGGGTCTAATGTTAGAGACATGCCTTTCAAATGCAACAAATGATTATACCTGTCAAGATTTATGGACAGATTTATTTATGTTGACAGAGGGACCACTAATAGTTTGACAAATGAGAAGTCTTGACAGATACAACAGATACGTTCAAGTGTATTTCCTCCCGTTTGAAAAAGGAAATGAGTGAGTTATGACAAGCCTGTAATCTATATTGATACGTCTACTCATAGGGACCAGCTATAGCAACAGATATATTCTATGTTGCTGGATGCTGAACTGGGAAAGCCAGTGATATTCTTGAACATCAAAGACCAACTGTTCTTAAAAAGACAAATTTAGAGAAAATAGGAATGAATGTACTTACTGCCCGTGATCCATTTGAAAGCTTACCTTCCCAAATAGGATGAGAGTCAAAGGAAAAGAAGTAGGTCCCTGGCAAGGATGCTGTCAGGAGGCTTTACATTTAATATGACTGACAGACAAGAACATCTCAATTCCCAGCAAACCTAGGCCTCTACCCCAGCAGAAAGTGCCAAGCCTCACGGCACCACATGTATATCCAGTTACTTCTAGGTTATTAAACAAGTCCATTCCTTAGCACTGAAGAATTTTACTGCAAAACTATAATTCTGTATCGGATATAGGATGGTTCAGAAGAGGTTCAAAAACACGACCATGATCCATTAACGCCTGATAAGCACCCAATCTAATTAATGGAAAGATGCCATTGCTTGCAATGGACCCTGACTCAGGCACTGATATTTTAAAGTCATTTTCTATAAAAGCATGGAACCATTAACTCTTCAGCTGTGAAAGACTGAACAAGTCATAAATATTGCTCTATAATCTAGCAACCCTTAAACATTGTTTTCTATTCAGCATACACTGAGGGAGCAGACAGAAATTACATTTGTCATGTGATCGGCCCCTTGAAAGCGCTCTGAAGCCATGCCCTAACAGAAGAGCATGGCTGCAGAGCTCTCCAATTGCACAACAAATTAACCCTCATTGCATGAGGGTTCAAATGAAGATGCTCAAAAGCAAAGCACCTTCATTAATTTGTCTACTCTGGTGCTGGGCTCCTGCAGCACAGCCCAGTCCCCAGTATGGTCTCAGGATGGGAGGGGAAGAAGGCAGGGGAAGGAGGTCCATTCTGGGGTTTCCCCAGATGCACTGGTGTAGGGGGGAGGCAGGTGGATTGAAGCCCCCCTGAGGCTCCAATCCACCTGCTCCCCACTGCAGGGTGGTTGGGGAAAGCCCAGGATGGACCTCCCTCCCCTGCCTTCTCCTCTTCCCCCTGAGTCAGCATGGGAACTGGGGGCTGGGGGTGGGGAATGAGCTAGGGGAAGAAATTGCAGAGACCCAGCCTCTCTCCCTGGATCGACTTGAAATTGGAGCTTGATCTCCCACCCTCCTGACCCAGCAGCTAATGTCTTTTGGGTCAGTTTAACTCATGGCACTTTCTGTGAAGTGCCACGAGTTAGACCCAGGAGCTGCACTTCTGTCTGCACCTTAAACGGTGTGAGTTTCTCCTCCCTGAAGCACCAAATCAGTAATCTTCATGTGGTATACCTACTTCCTAATGATTCAAGGAATGAGCGATCAGAAAGAGGAATCCAACTTTATTAGTTGAAGGACTGTCTTCCTTGCCAAATGGCACCATGGCAAGTATTGATGAAACACCACTACATATAGTATCAGTGTAATTTATGGATAATCGGATGGGGTACCAGACCCACATCTTTCCAGGTAACAAATGGGTTAAACTGCAAAGCTCCTCATGGCTTTGAAATGAATGCAAACAAACAAATCAAGCTAATGTGCTCTGGCCGTTTAGCAACAAAATTGTTTCCTGACCCCTTAAGGAAAGAAAATCCTGTGTTCCATATATTAGTGTGACTTTGCATTCTCTATCTTGTAAGAACTCATCCCAAGTTAAACTAAATCTGGCCACCCTCCCTTGAGACAGAGTGCAAAGTGGGTAGCTGGTATTTTTTAACCAGGCATATGTCTGACATCAAAATGCATTTAACTGAAGCACAATGGGTAATGTTGTTAATACAAAAACATTTTGGTCTTTCAAGAAACCATTAGAGGGCATCAGGGGAGGCCTCAAGTTCTAAAAAAGAATGAGCCTTGACAGGCTAAGCTAACTAGTATTTGTTCACCAGAACAGCTGCCGCACTGGAAAACTCTAGAAGTTGCATCAATGATTTCAGATTTGTTTGTGGCAGCTCAACTCAGCCAGTGATCACTAACTGCATGTCTATATGAATTTCCAGAGGCCTATGGTCCATCTTCTTCATGTAAAATCAGCCATTCACCCTGTTACTTTGCATCTGGTTTTCTTTGAGGTTAAAAAAAAATGTCTCTCTTTGCCAGGGATTTTGCATATGCTATTCTCTGTTATAAAAAATGCTGCTCCATAATTACCAGACACAGCCGTGGGAGTGGTTAATCTTTTAAAGCAACATTATGAATTATAATACCAAGTGTATACTTCACCATAGTAATCCTGCAGTAATGCAAGCAATATTAGCATGTTCTGGGAGGCAGAGTACTGCCAGGGGACCAGGGATTCTTCCAGGAGAAGAAAAGAGGGGGATTTCTCAGTAATGAAAACGATGTCGTGTTTATTCCCACAAGCTAAAAACAAACTAAATATTTATGATGAAGGAAAAGAATTAGGAGGATTATGGTATCGTTCAATGTGGAATAATATGTTACCTAATCTAAACATTTACATAAATAACAGCAGCATAATGTATGCTGGATTCAGACTGATCAAAGAGACAAGAAAATGAACCATAATAACAGCAGAAAGCATTGCAGGGTGTGGCGAGTCTTTGCTTTTGGGCAGGGACTGCGTTCAATTCTACATGTGTTTATTGCCCAACACAATGGTCCCCGACCCCGTTCGGCATTATCAGCCTATAAGGAAGGATGATATAATATGGACATCGTCCTTGTGTTCTTCATTGACTCCAGTGGGACCTGAGTTTGACTGTGGCTCTATGAAGTGCTTTCAGCTATGTACAACTCTATCACCTGAGTTAAAACCATGGATCCACTACCAGAGAGAATGAGTCAACTCTTAGGACTGAGTCCAACAAAGATGCCTAAACTGAGATTTAAGCAAAATTAGGTGCTTGGGGCCAAAACTGTAATCCTGAAATCCCCCACTCAGTTGCCACCTAGACCTGGCATTAACTAAAGAGGCACCTCACTTTCTGACTTTAAATTTACCCCAGAGGCACTTTGGTTTTGGCAATGTTGAGCAACTCAGTACCAATCTCACACCTGAGCCTGGTTGGGACCCAGACACGGCATTGTTCTAAGTCCCTGGGGAGACTGAACTGGTATGCAGTCTCTTTGCATGTATGTTGGATTGGCTCTGTAGAAAATTAAAAGGCAGTGCCTGCTTTTATTTAAAAGACCTGATGTGGTGGTGATGCTCTCCCTTTCACAGTAACACAGTATGCAAAAGTCCTAGAGAGAGTAGCAAAAAAGCAACAGCTTTCCTATAGGTTTTTCAACCACCCGACAGAGTTCTAGAGGAGGGCTATGCTTCTGTCTCTAGAAAATGTTATAGGATGGTTCAAGAAACCCATGAGAAGAGTCTCACTTATTCTACACCAGGGCTTTTTTTTTTGGTAAGGCAATATTTTGCAACAAAATAAGAACAACATAACATAATCTCGACATTATTTTGGCCTTTCCTTCTCAGGTTCTCTGTGCATCCTTAAAAATGATTCATTCTGTCCCAGAATGGCCCTGTTGGGTAGGAAGATGAGAAAAGTGAGGCACAGTAAGACAAAGATACTTGCCCTGAGCCATACAAAGTCTAGAGCTGAACTAGAAATAGGCCAGTTAATGGACGTCGCACGAGGAGCTGAGGGTAGCATATGGCCTATAGTGCATTTAAGCTTGTGTGGGGAAATGACCATGTAACTTTTTGAAGGAGGATTTATTTTTCTCCCTGCTTAAAAAATGTGCTAAGATCCCATGGTTTATCTGAAAAAGTAAACCTAAAGATAACAGTTTAGTAACCCAGGGTGATGTTTACAACTGTACTGAATGTGACAGCTTTCAAAGTATTATGTATATTTCTAAGGTTGTACATGTATAGCTCTGACAGCATGTCACTTATAATTTTTGTAAAAATGGATGTAATTTATTATGGTTCAAATATAGAATAAACGCTATAAATGCTTCACAATAAAATACTAATGGTATCGTTACTGATGGGTTCATATTCATTGCAAGTAGAGAGAAAGGTGGTTTAATTGACTACATTATTGCCCCCTTGTGCTGTCAGTTTAAACATGCCATGTTAGGGTTAACTGCAGATAAATGGAATAAAACAAAGTCCCTGAACAACTGAATGGACTTCGATCTGCAAATAAGACAACTGCACTACAAGAAGTTATGGGAGAGGTGGGTTTCCGCTTCCTTGGCGTACAGCTATAGAGGTTGCTCATGTGTGACTGATGGTGTTTGTGAATAATACCAGTTGGCAGACATTAGTAACACTTTACCTCACTTTTTGTAGTTGTTCACTTTTCCATGTTTGGCTTGTTTTCGTGTTTTTAATAGGACATTTTAAACTATGCACATTTGACACAAAGTAGTCTGAAACTTGATGCTTTAGACTTTGAGGGAAATTGTCTGAGTTGATCTGTCTCGGATATTATTACAAAACGCGTTTAACATATGGAATGATCACCCATAAATGCGCTCTTTTACTTCTTCATCCATTTATGCAGTACAGGAATATCAACGGACTGCTTAGGTGTGATTCTGAGTTTGTCTGACCATCTACTGGGAATAACGCACTGACTTATATGGAGTTACGATGGACTTTCAGCAAAAGACAAGTTTGGCATCACCTCCTTAGGCTGAACCCTGATACCCTGACCCAGCCTAGGTCTGAAACGCTGAAAGGCTTGGTGTATAGCAAAAGGAACGACGCTGATTTGTTTTGTACTCAGTTAACCTGCTGTTTTTCACCTGTCTCTGAGCAACATTCAGATCTGATTTAAAGTGTGAGAGAGGCATGTGGTTTATCAATATCTCTTGTCTCTGAACTGAGAGCATTTGGGCCATTTACTAAGCTATGATGAACAGGCCTTATGGGACTTTGCACTCTTCCAAGTCTTCACAGGAACTGCAATCTGACTGTACGTGTTAGGCCCAGAATAGTAAGTGCAAACATCAATATGGCAAAGAATCTTGATTTCCAAGTGGGATGATGAAGATATTTTCAATGTCATTGTGGTTTTGGGGGGTGAAGGCAAATAAGGGACAGAGTGAGCCAGTCCTTGATGGCAAATGTCAAACCAGCACTTCTCTGGTGGCTCCATCAGTTACAAGGTTAACTTTAAAATATGTTTCTGGACTACATGATTGCAAAGATAACATTCTGCAGATGAACCCCGTGAAACGCTATCCTCCTGATCAGTCAAAAGGAAATCCGTAACCATAGATCAAAGAAACTTTGAAATGTCTTATTCAACTTAATAGTTAACTCTGAACTATAAGGATG